>NW_024068081.1:0-278730 GCF_009389715.1 Phoenix dactylifera
CCTCCTCCGGACCGCTTCCAGTAGGGACGACCTACCAACAGCCGGTCCCTTGTCCGACCGCATGACGTCGTCAATCTCTGCAACAAGAACGAGATGGTCGAGGGCTGAGAAACCGAAGGAAAGAACGAGACGAAAGAGGAGAAAAGAGTCAAAAAAGAAATGGTGGCGGGCTCACGGTCGGTGGGGACCGAGCTCAGACCGACATTCACCAAGGTATCCTCGGAAATAAGGCGGGCCACCGGGGGGAGCTGGCCCTCGGCAACCAACCCCTTCAAGGCGGCCAAGCCATCGGATTCCTCCCTCGACAGTCTCGATAGGCCGATCGGGGACTTCATCGGCGTCTCCCAGGTCGCCCTGATTTTCCAAGAGGGATCTACATCGATGAAGAAGAAACGCTCCTTCCAGCCGTGAATGGAGGAAGGAGCCTCTTTGACGAGGCCGCACCCTCGCCGCGCTGCAAAGCACCACCACCCTTTGTCCTGGGGGTGGCCACTCAGGCTGTAGAACTCCCAAAAAACATTCAGAGTGGCGGGAATCTCATGCATGCGGCAGAGAACCTGGAAGACCGTCAGGGCACGCCACGAGTTCGGCACCAGTTGCGTCGGCGCAACTCTTAAACCCCGGAGTACCTGCACGACTAAGTCCGAAGGGGGAAAGCGGAACCCGGCCTGGAGAATGCCCTCATTGATGGCGATCTTCCCTGGAGGAGGATGGGACATCCTCTCCTCAGGCCCCGGGAGCGTAATGTTGCAGGCCTCGGGAAGGTGGTACCGAGCCACGAGTTTGTCTAAGTCTTCGGCGACCAGCTCCGACTTAATGTGGTCTGCTCTCACTTCGCCCATTCCTAATGGCCAATAAACCTACGGTCAGGACGGGGACAAGAAGGGGGGAAAGACCGGGACGACTGGGGTACACTAGTACAAAAGGAGAAAGTATGGAGAGCCCTAAGTAGAAGAATGGGGTAACTCACCGGAAGAGAAGGAAGAACGGCTCCGAGAGCGTCAAAGGAGAAGCAAGCGAACAGTCCGACGGCAACAACGGCAGCGCAAAGGAGAAACTCGAAAATGTCTGTAAAGAGGAAGACGGACGGGGGAGGGCCCCCGGTTAAATAGGCGGAAAGGCGGGTGATGCCTCGATGACGCCAGAGGACGCCTGGCCGCCGAAGGGTCGCTCGCGCCCCAAAGGCGAATCGACACCATTAAGGAAGGATGTCCGCCGAAATCCTCAGACTGCCAGGTCAGCAACAACCGCCATACGCCATAAAGAAGGCGGGGAGCTCGAAGCGCGCGCGCCTCTCCGAGGGATGGCGGCAATCTCGAAGCATCACTCCCTTCACCCGTTCCCCTTCTGGTTCCAGGCTCGGAAGTGGGGGGCTACTGTTACGGGGGAACTAAGCCGCCATGCTCCACGTGACCGGCACGCGCGCCCATGAAGACTACGGCTGTCCTTTGATCCAGCAATCCGACCCCGAGTCGGACATCTTCGGCTCCACAGCCCGACCTCGAGTCGGCTGCCCTTCGATCCAGCAGTCCGGCCCCGAGTCGGACATCTTCGGCTTCGCAGCCCGACCCCGAGTCGGCTGCCCCTTAATCTAGCAATCCGACCCCAAGTCGGATATCCTCAGCACCGCAGCCCGACCCCGAGTCGGCTGCCCCCTGATCCAGCACTCCGACCCCGAGTCGGAGATCTCTTGATAACGACAGGCTGCTTCCCAGAGGCACGCCGAGGCCTCCTGCTCCACTACTCCCTGCAACGGCTGTATCCGATGCTGTTCCACGATCTCCTGTATCAGCCGTACAAAGCGGAACTCCACTACGCCCTGTCATGGCCGTACCCAGCGCTGCTCCACGACGCCCTGTAACGGCCATGTCAGTGGCCACTCCATCGCGCCCCACGATGACAAACCCCCCTGAGAGACCCCCCAGCCAGGTATATATGCGGCTGGGGGGAGAAGGGGGGGTAAGCAATATCTTCCAGAGCACTCTCTTGCTTGCTATTATCATCTCTCCTCCTCCTCCAATCTCCTCTGACTTGATCGTCGGAGGGCCCCCACTACCCCAGTGGTGGTGCGAGGCTTGCTTGCAGGTTTCCCGGTGGAAGGTGGAGCACACTCAACATCAACCAAGGCAGCTCAGATGGAATCCCGTTCACACCGCTGTGCCAATCGTTCTCGGTTTGGACCACCAGCAACAGAACCAAAGTCTGAGTCTTGAGTCGACTCCGGGAGATTACGAGTCAACTCCAAGCGTATCAGAAGCACTCGCACAGGCTCGAGTCGACTCCTGTAAATTACGAGTCGACTCCGACTGAGAATATTTAGCCGGACAGAAAGATTCATCTCAAAACCTGTCAACGAGTCGACTCCTGAAGAGCGCGAGTCGACTCCGATGCTTGCCGAGTCGACTCCAGCATAGTACGAGTCGACTCTAGGGAGTAACAGACAGAAACACAGAGAAGCTATTTTGGACTTTGAGAGCCGAGTCGACTCCCGAAGAACTCGAGTCGACTCCGATGGTTGGCAGGTCGACTCCTAAGGAAGCGAGAGTCGACTCCCAGAGAAATATAAGGCAAAAAGTCAGAGAGCCAATTTCGGACACTGAGAGCCGAGTTGACTCCCGCAAAGTCCGAGTCGATCCGAGGCAGCGTAACCCCAAAGACAGAAGACGGTATTTTCGTCTCTGAGAGGCGAGTCGACTCCAAGATAGTTCGAGTCGACTCCAAGGCAGCGCAACCCCAAAAGACAGAAGACTATTTTTCGGATACTGAGAGCCGAGTCGACTCCGAGACGGCACAAGTCAACAGACAGAAGATCGGGATTTCGGGCTCTAATTGGCGAGTCGACTCCCAGAATATCCGAGTCGACTCGAGTGAGCAATCTTGAAAGAGAGATCCCTGGATTCCTTGGAACGAGTCGTCTCCAAAAAATGCCAGGTCAGCTCCAGACATTGGGGAGTCGACTCCAGGTTCAGTCGAGTCGACTCCAAGTCAAGACAGCACTTTAATTCAAATCCAGAATAGTTGCCGAGCCGTCTTCAGAAAAGCATGAGTTGACTCCTGCAACAGACGAGTCGACTCCAGATCATGCGAGTCGACTCCGATCCCAACGGAAACATTGTCAGGAGTTGCAAAATGTGCAGAACAGCTAGTAATCTGGGTCTAACGGCTATTTCTCTTGGGAAATGGCTTAAATAGCCACAGAGAACTATAGCAAGAGAGAGAAGTGACTTTTCATTCAAAGAAAACAAGAAATCTCCACCTACCAAAGGATTTCAAAGCAAATACAAGTGAAAGAAGGAAGAGGGGCATTAAATCTCCATCCAACCAACTCTTCCCAGCATTCAAGAAGTCTCCATCAGTCATCAAATCTTCGAGACATTCAAGAGGAGACCCCGAGTTCGAGAAGCCCTCCTCTACATCTTTATAAATCTGTTTGAGGGCTCTTAACTTCTCTGTTTTCATTATCGCTGAATATTTGCTTGTTAAAGAAGCTTCCTTTTTCTGTTTGTTTTTCAAACCATTTGTTTCTTACTTGATTCAATCAGGGGATTGAATCAAGGGGTGTTAAGGTTTATTGGTGAGCCTAGGTTGAAACCAACGGTGTAAGGGTTTGATTGTGATCCCGGAAAAACAATCGGGTGGTTCTAGTCGGTGAGCCTGGAAAAACCGACCGAGTTCGTTGTGATCTCGTAAAACAACAAGTTGGGTTGTGAACTTGTAAAACAACCGGCTGTAATCCGAGGGGTTATAGTGAATTCCCAAGTGAGGCTTGGGGAGTGGACGTAAGAGCAAGGGTTAGCTCCGAACCACTATAAATTTGCTTGTGTTCGTGATTGCTTTATTGTCTCTTACTTTCCCTTCATCCACTGCATATAGCATCTAATTAATCTACTCGGAAAAAGATTTAATTAGTTACTCATAAAGCATTTAATTGCAATAATTATTTAAAAACCCAATTCACCCCCCCTCTTGGGTTGTCTATCTGCGCAACAGACTAGTCGGAAGTAATACAAATTTAAGTTCTTTTTATTATGTCTCTCTTAGGGAGTTGTAAGCTAATTAATACTTTAGAATTTCACTACACACTGGCCGACCCTTCTAAGGTCTAGGCTCGACATTATGTTGATAGTATAGTAGCAACCTTGGACCCTGATGAATCATACTTATCTAATCCAAAAAAAAAAAAAATCATCAATAAAAATGAATTTAATCAGGAACATCGAAAAGGGCTACCTATTGTCAAAGATCAAGTGGGCTTGTGATGAGGACTTTGAGCATAAGTCCGTAGGGGAGTCTTGATGCCCGACACCTTATGCCAACTGGTGTGAGAGTTGTCGACTGATTGCTCGTTACACGGAAAATCACCACAAGAGTAAAAGTGCACAATTTATATATTAAAAAAAAAAACTCTGTATTGACCTTGAAAAAGACAATAGTGTGAAAGCCGTCAGTGTAAAAATTCGAGTAAACTGGAATATTACAGATAAAGCCCGTGAGGTACTAAAGTAAACATCCACAACTCTCGAAATCCTGCAGATAAGATGATTTTGAATCAGTGAGTAGGTCCCTTCGACCAATCCTTGGAAACTACTAGTCTTTGCAATATTTTGGAGATCCGAACCCTTAGCTTGTGTACAGTCCAGATTTCACCGAGCACTTCAGTATAAATAAGTCTTACAATTTCCTAAACAGAAACTTAATGACTTCAACTTAGATTGCATACTAACCTAGAATTTGGGCTGACTTAGTAAATAAAACCGTGTGTGCTTTGAAATTCTTATCATTTATGTATCTTAAATTAGATTTTAATAATAATAATTAAAAAAAAGAGAGTTTTTGAAATTCTTAGTTAGTATGTATTTAGAATTTGATTTGCACTTTACAGATCAATCGATTTACAAAAAAAAAAACTTAATAATAATCATAATAATAAATAATTTATTTTAATATTAAAGTTTGTGGGTATCTTCACTGGAAACCCTCACGAGACTATAACTCGTCCACTAGGATAACCTAGGGGTTTAAAGCCTTGTTGCATATGGTAAATGCAACCGCGATGCTTGCGAAAGTGAGTTAGAATTTTTCTTTTCTAGTTTTATTTTGTTCGAGGAGTAGCAAAATGTAGGTTTGGGGGTGTGATAAATGCTAAATAATGTATAAATTTATCTATTTTACATAGCACTTATTATTATTGTTATTCACATATGTTAAATTTAAACATAAGAAAATGTGTTTCCCCTCTTCATTGCATTTTAATAAATTATTAGAGGTAATTCAAGTTTGGTTTAATAGTTTAATGTGTGTGCAGGTCGAGTCAATCCATTCACGAACTAGTTCCAATCTGTTCCATGTGTGGACTACTTTCTCCCACATGTGCATGAAGCTATCCATTCCTTTGTCCACGTCATATTTTCCCGTGTGCACCAAGCTTCCCAACCTAGCAAAACAGAGGCCTCTCCCATTTTCTCCACGTGTCCAAACTTCCTCTATTTCAGATTCAGGACCAAGCTCTTCCAACCTACCCGAGTGGACCCCAACCACCTTTCAAAACAAATAATAATTATAATAAAAATAATATATATATATATAATATATAAATATATAAAACTCTCACGCATTCATCTCCCAAATCATATTTACTCTCTTCCCCTCCCTGTTTTGGAACATACCGAGTGATCCCCTCCGCATCCTCCCCCGCGCAATCAAAGAAATTCCTCCCAGCATCATCGTCTTCTCCTAATCCTCCCAGATCACTCCCTTCCGTTTACAGCCGCAGCATCCCAGACCGGCCAGTCGTCCCAGCGCGTTCACAGCAGGATAAAATCTCCACTGTTCATCTTCTTCCTCCCGCGGTGGATCACGGCCGAGAATCAAGTCGCCACCCGACGATTCTCCCATTCCAGCCACGAGCCCCACGCAGTACAGCCAGCGACCGGATCTCCCGCCTCCTCTTCCGCCCGTGATGCCTCCGACCCAGCAATCGCCCTCCACCCGAGCATCTGCGACGTCTTTCCTTCCGGATTCATTCCTAGCACCAAGCCGTGATCGGCTCCCAACAGCCGGTAACCCAGCTCGGCATCCATCTCCAGCTCTGTCCCCGTCTTCTTCGAGATCCAGACAGTCCGCATCAGCCTCCCATCGATCCAGCGGCCAACTCCATTTCCGGCCATCTACAATCAATCCGGCGCTCCACGAATCACTCCCAAGATCCAGCCATTCCACGTTAACGCCCTTCATCCTCTATAAAAGGAGGAGGGTGGCCATCGGCTTGGGGGAGGCCACGGTTGGAAGAATAGAGGAGGAAGTTCTGTTTCGGTGAAGAAGAAGAAGAAGAAGAAAGCCGAGAGAAAGAAATAAAAAAAAGAAGAGAGAGAGGGGGAAAGAGAATATTTTGTGATATTTTGGGAATAATGGGAGGTGAAGGCTTTCATTTGAAGACGGAAGGTCGTCCGGAAGCCATGCTCGGCTAAACGTCCAATCTAGGGCTGGATGAAGCCCTAGCAATGTATCAAGACATTGTAGTTCTTACTTTTTATTATTATTTTGGAGCTTGTTTAAATTCTTATCTTCAATGAAATATTTCTTTTATGATGTTTAAACCTTGAGCATGTTATTTATTATTCATGTTTGCTAAAGTAGTCTAAGATGATCTATGCCTAGGAAGATGAGGTGTGCTGCATCCTATATTAGCATACTTAGGTAGACACTTTATGCTATACCGAAGATGGATCTTCCTAAAACTCTTTATATTTTTATTTTAAAAGGCTTGTAGCCAATATTGCATGCCTCTCCAAAAGATAAAAAAAATATTAAAGAACACAGACCCTGATATAATGCTATGTGGTGGATTCCAAACCCTAGATCCATTTACTCTAATAAATTCCAATTTGCACTCATAGTTTAATTTAGTTTATTCGAATTAGCAAATTCTTCTTCTTGATTTATTTTTAAAAGAAAAATAACTTGTCTCCAATCCCTGTGGACCGACACCCGTAATCACTATCCTACAAGATACGTGCTATTGCGTGGTTTATTTTCAAAATTGAAAGAACCGATCAAGGTCACTGCCATTCAAGAAGCCAAAGATCTCAACTCTCTCCCACTGGAAAAACTGCTGAGTTCCTAATGACTCATGAGCTCTTAATGAAACAGAACCTTGAGGATGAACCCAAGAAGTGCAGAACCATCGCTCTTAAATCCACTCTGCATGAGGATGAGAGTGAGGATTCTGAACCTGATAACAGTAAAATGGCCCTGATTATAAGAAAGTTCAGAAAATTCTTCTAAAGAAACAGAGAAAATTTCAGGAAAATGCCTGTAATCAAGGGAGAGCAAAGCAAAGAAAATAAGGAGCAATATGTTTGTTATGAGTGCAAAAAGTCTGGACACTTCAGAGCAGACTGTCCTCTATTAAAGAAGGCTCCGAAGAGGTTAAGGAAGAAAGCTATGATGGCTACTTGGAGTGACAGTGATGAATCCAGCTCTGGAGAAGAAGAACAGCAACAAGAAGCTGCAAATCTATGTCTAATGGGATACGAAAATGGGGTATATCTGAATACTGAATATGATTTCACTTTTGATGAGCTTCAAGATGCTTTTTCTAAGCTTATGATTGAATATAAAAAGCTTAGCTTAAAGAACAAGGAACTGAAGATTAAGAACCAATCATTAGAAAAAGAAAATACTCTGCTTCTGGATAATAAGAAGAAACTGCATGAAGAAAATCAGAAGTTAGCTAATGAAGTTGAAAAACTGAAACCTATAGTTGATAAATTCACCCTAAGTTTCGAGAAATTAAATTTAATTATAGAAAGTCAGAAAGTTGTTTATGATAAAGCTGGTTTGGGATATGATCCTTGGAAGAAACAGAAATCATTGAAAAATATTTTTGTGAAATCCACTTATGTTCAACCAAAATCTGTACCATTCAAATTAGACAAACTGAAACAGAAATATGCCACTTACAATTCTATCAGTCAGAATTTTATGAACAATGTTTCAATTAAAAAGATATGGGTTTCGAAGGGAACCATCATTGCTAACATTCAAGGACCCAAGAAAACTTGGGTACCAAAGATGAAGAATTGAATTTCTGTTTTGCAGGTGTGTCTAGCATCCCAAGCATCAAACAAAAAATGGTACTTGGATAGTGGATGCTCTAGACACATGACAGGGGATGAATTCCAATTCATGTCCCTCAAAAAGAAAGATGAAGGAATGGTTACCTTTGGTGATAATGAAAAAGGCAAAATCATTGGTATTGGTAACATTCGGATTACACCAACTACTTTTATTGAAAATATTTTATTGGTAGATGGATTGAAACATAGTTTGCAAAGCATTAGTCAATTCTGTGATAAAGGATATTTTGTGACTTTTGAATCATCATTATGCTTAGTTTCTAGTGCTAATGACAGTGGTATAATATTTACTAGACATAGACATGGAAATGTGTATTTAGTTGATTTAGATCAAATACTCATGAAAAACATGGACTGTCTAGTAGCAATGAAGACCAAAAATAGTGAAGCCAGCTAGTTATGGCATTGAAAATTAGCTCATGCAAGCATGGACTTAATTTCAAAACTTATCCGAAAAGAACTTGTTTTCGGCTTGTCTAAATTATCATTTGAAAAAGATAAAATCTGCTCTCCATGCCATCTTGGAAAACAGACCAGAACCTCTTTCAAATCTAAAAATGTTGTCTCCACAAATAGGCCTTTAGAGCTTCTGCATATGGACTTATTTGGACCAACTAGAACTGCAAGTCTAGGAGGAAAATTTTATGGCTTTGTTATTGTGGATAATTTTTCTAGGTATACATGGGTTTTATTCTTGGCACACAAAAGTAAAGCATTTTCAGCTTTCACTAAACTGTATAAAAAGATTTCAAATGAATATGGACTGAAAACTATCAAGATTAGAAGTGATCATAGAACTGAATTTGAAAATCATGATTTTAAAAATTTCTGCTCTGAAAATGGTATTGATCATAATTTTTCTGCACCAAGAACACCACAACAAAATGGTGTTGTAGAGAGAAAGAATAGAACACTTACTGAAATGGCTAGGACAATGTTATGTGAGAGTAACTTACCTAAGCATTTTTGGGCTCAAGCAATAAATACAGCTTGTCATATTCTTAATAGAGTTACTATTAGGTCAATACTAAAAAAAACTCCATATGAACTTTTGAAAAATAAGAAACCAAATCTTTCATACTTTCATATTTTTGGTTGCATTTGTTTTGTTCTAAATAATGGTAAGAACAATTTGGGAAAATTTGATTCAAAATCAGATGAAGCTATTTTTCTTGGATACTCTTCATCAAGCAAAGCATATAGAATATTTAACAAGAGAACTCTAGTCGTAGAAGAGTCAATACATGTTATCTTTGATGAATCTAATGATCCTTCATCAAGAAAGAATTTAGATTTCGATGATGATGCAGAAGAACTCAATAAGCAAGCCAAAGAATTGACCCTAAAGAATATGTCTGGATCTGAAAATTCAGAGCATGATGAAAATCAGAAAGAAGAAGATCAAATGCTTAATAATAAAACTAGTCTACCAAAAGAATGGAGGTATGCACATAGTCATCTTAGAGAACTAATAATTGGTGATCCTTCACAAGAAATTAGGACTAGATCCTCCATTAGAAATATTTGTAATCATCTTGCATTTGTTTCTCAAATAGAACCAAAATCTTTTGAAGAAGCTGAAAAAGATAACAATTGGTTAATGGCAATGCAAGAAGAACTGAATCAATTTGAAAGAAACAATATTTGGAATTTAGTTAGAAGGCCTGAAAATATTTCTGTAATTGGAACAAAATGGGTTTTCAGAAATAAATTAAATGAGGATGGAATTGTAATTAGAAATAAGGCTAGATTAGTTGCTAAAGGATATAATCAAGAAGAAGGAATTAATTTTGATTAAACTTTTGCACCTGTAGCTAGACTTGAAGCTATTAGGTTATTACTTGCATTTGCATGCTTCATGGATTTTAAATTATTTCAGATGGATGTCAAAAGTGCATTTCTATATGGTTTCATAATTGAAGAAGTTTATGTAGAACAACCACCTGGATTTGAAAATCATAAACTTCCTGATCATGTTTTTAAATTGAACAAAGCACTTTATGGCTTGAAGCAAGCTCCTAGAGCTCGGTATGATAGATTAAGCAATGTTTTAATAAAGAGTAATTTTTCAAGAGAAAATGTTGATAAAACTCTGTTTATTAGAAAGAAAAATTCTGATATTCTGATTGTTCAAATATATGTTGATGATATTATATTTGGTGCTACTAATGAAAGTTTATGTGAAGAATTTGCTAAACTCATGTAAGGTGAATTCGAGATGAGTTTGATGGATGAACTCAACTTCTTCCTTGGACTCCAAATCAAGCAAACAAATGATGGAATCTTCATCTGCCAAAGTAAATACACAAAGAAAATCTTAAGAAAGTTTGGTATGGAAGATTCAAAATCAATAGGTACTCCTATGAGCTTCTCTTGTAAATTAGAAAAAGATGAGCATGGTAAATCATTTGATTCAAAGCTGTATAGAGGAATAATTGGATCTTTACTTTATCTTACAGTTGAAAGAGTAGATGCCCTATAAGCCAATCATTTGATAGGTTTCTCTTTGTAATCCTCCAAATCATGTACTTTGACACTTGATATATATCAATAAAGGCATTGTGTTTCATCATTTGCTGCTTATCTGTTTTATTATTAGATGATGAACCCCATAAATTAGGACAGTTTTAGGGTTATACTAGTGAGATCATAAAATCCTCCAAGTGATGAGATCATACTAGTGAGACCTAAAATCCTAAAATCCTAATTTAAAATATTCCCAGTCAAATTGGTATATTGAGTCGGGGATCAATATTACTGGAAAGACTGGCACATCTTATGTATGCTCGATGTAGAGGGTGATTGATCTCACAATCACTTGTGTGAGACGCTAATACAAAGATGTTGGTGCTCATTAGAGGAATGAATTCACTGAAATGACCAGCCATGAGAACATCTTATGGATTCTTACTTAATTGTCAAAAGATGGTTCTCATAGTGGGAGTTGTGCAAGTGATCCTTAGACCGAGATCACCATGGTACCTTGTGCACTTGAACCTATATTTTAGTTTACCCTCATTCACGACATTGCGTTGTGTACGGGATATTCTCGATATGGTGGATTTTGTATGAAGGTATGTGAGTAGGTCAACAAGGAATCAGTCACTTCTAGTAAGAGAAGGTAACATCCTACTTACTCTAATCTTATGATGATTCAAGAAGCCTTTGATCAAAGCAAAATAAAAATTAGAAAGAGTTTCTAATGTTTCATTGTTTGAATTATCATATAAAAGATTGAGAGAGACATGAATAAGTGATTGAGTTTGATATTGATCCATACTCATGCACTTATTCAGGATGTAGTATGCACTACAAGAAAATACACTTTCAGCGACCACTTTTGGCGACTAAATGAATAGTGGTCGCTGCAAATAAGGCTATTTGCGACCAACATCCTTGTTAGTTACTGAATGATTGTCCTACACCGACTAAATGTATATTTGGTCGCGGAAACTCAAAACCAAGTTAGCGGGGTGGAGGTAAAACGTTTGGCGACTAAAGTTTGGTCGCGGAAACTAAGGCTATCTGCGACCAACATCCTTGTTAGTTACTGAATAATTGTTCTACACCGACTAAATGTATATTTAGTCGCGGAAAATCAAAACCAAGTTGGCGGGGTGGAGGTAAAACGTTTGGCGACTAAAGTTTGGTCGCTGAAAATAAGGCTATCTGCGACCAACATTCTTGTTAGTTACTGAATAATTATCCTACACCGACTAAATGCATATTTGGTCACGGAAAAGCAATACCAAGTTGGCACGAGTCCAATATTTCGCGTTGGCTGGAGGTAAAACTTTTGGCGACTAAATTTTGGTCCTTAAAGATTCACCTCCAGTGACTAAAAAAAATTTAGTCTAGGAAATTTTTTATGAATGGCGCCTTTTTCCGATAAAAAAATTGGGCAGAAAATTTGAATTTTTTAGTGACCAAAATTTTGGTAGTGGAAGGTTCCCATAAAACCGAACGATGTTGTACTAGCCCCTGTAAGATGCTAATTTCTAAGTTAAAAAAAAAAAAACTGCTTATTTTCAAATGGTGCCATTTGACACCTTAATTCACTTAGGCATGCATATCCTCGTCTCTTCGGCTAAATCTCAATCCCACAACTTTTCTTCATACTTAAATTCTTTTTTATTTTTATTATTATTATATAAATTTAAAAGCTCGAGCTCGGTGCTTGACTCCTTGTCAAATAAATATACGGATCGACAGGATACGCGGGATGCGGACGTGGGAATGAGAACCGAAAAAGCAAAGAAATTAATGCCACTGAGGGATTGAATTGCACGGTAACTTGCCACTGAAGGGTATGTTTGGATTTGTCCAATACATTCCTCATCTTCCGGGTAGACATGATACGTTACTAGACGTCAATTTTGTCTTGTGGGTTGATCGGATCAAAGACTTTGATTAGATCAAAGCATCAGAAAGGTTCTGATTGCTAAGTCAGGTTTAGCACTAAATTGAACCTAAATTGGATTAGAGGTATTCTAATCAGGTTAGGTCAACTTGCACCTACACCTACTGCTGGCTAAGATTGTTAGGAACCCGCCAATGCCGTAGAAAATTTTTAAAAAATTCAGATGCAGCGGAAGAGGCATGTGCGGGATCAACCGTTTATCGCATGAACGTTGTTCAAAAACCGTTCGTAGTTAGATAACGATTAAAAACTTTTAAAAATATTAGGAAGATCAGATCTTCACCTTTGTGCGGATATATGATCACCGCAAACTGATAATCGTGGTTTTGGAAGAAGGTTCGCTTGAAGCCGTTCAAGTGTCCAGCCTCTACGGGTATCCACATGAAGCAATAGGTCGATCCAAATGCTTCAATCTCCCCGGGGTACTAGCTCCCTTGCAGAGATTGGTTTTGATGGCTGATCTCCTCCCTTTCTTTCAACTCTTGAATGTGCTTGGGAGGAAGAAGATGAAGGAGGACTCAAGGAAGAAGATCACCAAGCCTTGCAGCCTCTTTCCCTTGCATGCGTTGGAAGAAGGAAGGAAGGAAGAGGATGCCGCCAACACCTTTTCTTTGCTTTTCCTTGCTTGCGGCTGAAACAAGAGGAGGACAAGGGAGGCCACGAGTTGGAGAGGAGGAGGGCTTCACATGAATGCCCTAGGTGCCGCCCAAGTCCCCTTTTATAGATATCTAGGGCTCCTACAATTTAGGAGCCCTTGATCTTTTACCAAGAGGGGCGTCGGCCCCTCTTGTGTTGCCGCACCAAGGAAGAAAAGGAGGAGGGGCGTAATCCCCTCCTTCTTGTGTTGCCCTAAGGAGGATTAGGAGGCTCCTATTTGGTTTAGTTCTAATCCAATTAGGGTTTAACCAAATCATGAATCAATTGGGTTCAATCTATACTAGTCCTAATCCAATTAGAACTTGAATGAACCATGACTCAATTGAACTCTTCAATCCTAACCCAATTAGGAGTCATGTTGATTCATGAGATTAATAATTAATTAGGACTTAAGAAACCCTAATCCAATTAGGACTTATTTAATTTTAGTCCTAATTCAATTGGAACTCTAATTTGAATCCGAAGTCCTAATCTGATTAGGACTCTGAGAATCCTACTCCAAGTAGGAATCCAAAATTAATTCAAAACTTCTAATCTAATTAGGATTGTAGGAATCCTACTCCAAGTAGGAATCCCAGTCCTACTCCAAATAGGATTCCTAGTTCTAATCCAATTAGGACTCTAGAAATCCTACTCGAAGTAGAATTTGTGTTTAAGTCCAATTAATTAATTCCATTATTCCTTCTTCAACTGATTATCAATCGAATTGATTACTTATGATTCCTAATCACGATTCAACCACCAGATCGGTCAATGCCTCTAGTGTGTGTGACCCCATAGGTTCTATTCTGACTGGTAGTGACATATATTATGATCTCTATCATAATATCATTGAAAACTTCTTTCAATCGGTCGGAACGGTTCCAACTCTACTCATTAGGGTTTATCGACCATCGAGATAATCCCTGTGAGTCTCACCATCCACCAGTGACATCTAGCAGCATGTAGTGGCTACCCAGCAGAATAGAATGATGAACCTCTAGGTGCAGTTATCGTGTGATACAGTCCTTCTATCGTGAATCCCTACAGAGCGGAGGTCATGGACAACTCGTCAAACCCCATCGCCCGTCATATGTCAAGATTTATTTGACTTAAGCTCGAGAGTGGAAAACTCTTTCTCCACTATACAATCTGCCCCGGCCGAGGTCTTACGAACTCAGTCTTATAAATCACATAGTATCTCTCCTTATCTATCAAGGTCGATAGATTCCTTGCAGGTGCATACCCTACTCCTACAGTGAACCTACTGCAGCCAATCTACACTGCATGGACCCATATGGCTAGAGATCATGTATGTGTGCAGTCAAACTACAATAACCTCACTGTGAGCAGCCGAAGCATCGCAGGTCAAAGGACCAGTCACACTACTGCAACATCAAGCAAGTCACTGACGAGTGGATAGACATCCAAGTGACTTCTTGTCTTGGTCATGCTCAGTACCCTTGTTTTCTAACAAGCACCTGCACTATCACTTCAGTGTCCCTACACTGTGGACTCGAGTCTCGTCCATCCGTAATGAAAGTGATATGTACACTGATCTCATCGGATCGATCACCGTTCTCGTGATGATCCATCGATCATAAACATTTAGAAATTAATCACCAATGATACATAGCTCAAATTCTCAACTCTTGAGAATATGCATCATCATCTTATTAATTTCTTGGATGATTCATAGACACATAAACAATATGAATGAAAAAGATGCCTTTTATTTATTCAATAATAAATAGTCAAGTACAAAATTATGTCCTAGAATTAATAATGTGTCAGCCTTATTGGCTTCTAGGGCATATATCTAACAAAGATAAGGAACCCAATAGGTCACACACAAGGGAATTGATCAAGGGTCTAATTGGATTAGATCATGTGTGCAAGATGAACATGCTAGCACGTGTTGCAAACCCTAGCTCCTGATTCAAATTAAATTTGAATTTGATTCTTAGATTAGGTTGATCTAATATGATTAGATCATGACCTAATATGGGTTAGCCAAGAGTTGGAACCCATTTAGCTTTAATTAGACATGATTTGATTAGGTTTAATGTTTCCTTTAAGTTGGTTAAACCCAATTGGATTGGGTTTGATAGGGCCTTCACTTCTGGACCATTGGATCGCTCCCTGGATGAAGGATCTGGTCCACTGGTTGGCGCCTTCATCTGGACCATTGGATGGCTTCCTAGATGAAGGATCTGGTCCATTAGTTAGCGCCTTTATCTGGACCATTGGATGGCTTCCTGGATGAAGGATCTGGTCCACTGGTTGGCGCCTTATTCTGGACCACTGGATGGCTCCCTGGATGAAAGATCTGGACCATTGGTCAGCGCTTGAATCTGGACCACTGGATGGCTCTCTGGATGAAAGATATGGACCATTGGTCAGCGCCTGAATCTGGACCACTGGATGGCTTCCTGGATGAAAGATCTGGACCATTGGTCAGCGCCTGAATCTGGACCACTGGATGGCTCTCTGGATGAAAGATCTGGACCATTGGTCAGCGCCTGAATCTGGACCACTGGATGGATCTCTGGATGAAAGATCTGAACCGTTGCTCAGCGCCTGAATCTGGACCATTCGGTGATGGCATCTTACTTCTGGACCATTGGATGGCACCCTGGTTGATGATGCTTTGATCTAGACCATTAGATGGCGCCTAGATTTGGACCATTGGCTTTGGTTTACTGCATTTGGGCCCTTGGATCATCAGGATTTAAGAGGAAGACCTGAGAAGAAAGTTGATACACCCTTCTCCTTAGCACCCCATCATGATGGGATGCCCCTCTTGGCACATGCCTCATCATGATGAGGTGTGTGGATGGGATGCATCCCTTTATGATGCATCCCTCCATCTCTTATAAATAAGGAGGTGCTCTGGGGTTCTAAAGATCATCCAAAAAAAAGCCTCTCCTTCTCTCTCCCTTATCCCTTCTTTCTTACAAGCCTCTCTCTTTTGTCCTAACCCAAGATAAGAGGGTCTTCTTTAGGACAAAAAGGCTAGTGAATGTTTTAGAGGTAGAAATAGACATGGGCATCGGGCCGTGCCGGGCCGGCCCGGCCCAGGCCCACCGGGCCACAGAATAAACGGGCCGTGCCTGGCCCGGCCCGCTTCGTAAATGGGCCGTGCCGGGCACGGCCCACTTAGCCTAAAACCTAAGCCCGGCCCGGCCCTAGGCCCGTGGGGTGGCGGGCCGTGCCCGGCACGGCACGAGATGAGCCGTGCCAGGCACGGCCCATCACGGGATGCCAGACGGGCCGTGCCAGGCACGGCCCGTAACGGGTCCAAACGGGCCGTGCCTGGCACGGCCCGTCTGGCAGAAAAAATCTGCCCGTTACGGGCCATGCCTGGCACGAGACGGGCCGTGCCTGGCACGGCCCGTTTGGACCCGTTACGGGCCGTGCCTGGCACGGCCCGTCTGGCAGGGGGAAGAAAATAGCTGTTTCCAAACGGCTATTTTTTGGTTTTTTCCCAAAATACCCCTTCCAACAGTCCAAAAACGGCTAATTTGAGGGGTATTTTGGGGAAAAAAATTGGAGTCCTATAAATACCCCTTTCCTCCCTCATTCTCACAACACCAAACCAACTATTCTCTCCTTCTCTACTACTACTATTTCTCTTTTCTAAAGTGCTCTTCTAGCAATTTAATTTTTAGTTTGCATTTAGCAAGTGTTCAAGTGCTACACAAGATGAGGTTCTTGTTGAGAAGAGAAGGTCACTCCTGTTGAGAGCACAAGAGGAAGCTCAGAAATCTCGGCTCTACCTCTGCCCTCTGACCCTCTACTCAATTTCTCCTTGTGGTTAGTTTTTATTTTTTGCATTCATCAATTTAGATATGTCATCTTTTGAGAAAAGTCATTTTAGCATTCCTCCTATTTCTGAGGGAGAAGAAACTAATCCTCAACCCCATGTTCCTAGTTCCTCTAGAACTAGTGAACCGAGTGAAGATCAAACCTCTTATCGTAAGAGGACTAGTGCTGTATGGAATGAATTTGATAGAATTATGGTTGATGGAGTCTGGAAAGCAAAATGTAAAAAATGTGCCAAACTTTATAATTGTAGTAGTAGTGGGGGAACAGGCCATTTAAAAAGACATCAAGAGAGTCATAGGATACATGATTCTCATGCTCAAAGTACCCTTAATATACAAGGGGGATCACTTGTAGGTAATTTTGCATATAATCATGAAAATCAAAGAAAAGCACTTGTAAAATGGATAGTTAAGGATGAATTACCTTTTAGTTTATGTGAATCTTTTAATTTTGAAGAATATGTTCAATTAAACCTACAACCTGCTTATAAAAGAACTAGTAGGCGTACATTTAGAAGAGTAGCTATGACTAACTTTTTAGCAATGAGACAAAGTTTAATTGAAACACTCTCTACTTTAAATGTAAAAATTTCATTAATTTCTGATATTTGTTCAGCATCTGTAGGTAGTAATTATTTTATTGCCATTACTGCTCATTATATTGATAATGATTGGCAATTAAATAAATGTATTCTTGCTTTTCGTGCTTTTGATTTTTCACATTCTGGGCAACAAATTTCAAATGCCATTTATCAAACTGCATGTTCATATAATATTAATGATAAAATTTTGTCTATTACTTTTGATAATGCATCTAATAATAATTCTACTGTTACATTATTAAAGGACTCATTGCATCCCATGTTAAATGGAAATTTATTGCATATTAGATGTCCATGTCATATCTTAAATATTTCTGTTCAAGCTGGCATGGGCATGATTCAAGATGTGATTTCAAAAATTAGAAATGCAGTTTTTTTTATTCATGCTTCAAGATCAAGACTTCAAGAATTTAAGGAACTATGTATAAATCATGGTAAATATTTTAAAAAATTTAAACTTGATGTAATTACTCGTTGGAACTCAACATATAGCATGATACATGATGCATACTCATATAAAAACTTATTAAGTGCATATATTAATGATTGTGGATTAGGCTTTACATTGACTGAAACTGATTGGAATAAAGAAAAAATTTTGGAAGATTTTTTGCTTAGTTTTTATGATGCTACTAATGTTCTTTCTGGTATTTATTATCCAACATCATGTTCATTTTTACAACAAGCATATATAATTAGTCAAAAATTTGCAGAACATAGATTTGATGATGTTTTAATGCCTATTATTGAACAAATGGAATCTAAATGGAATGAGTATTGGGACAAGATATGTCCTATGCATAACTTAGCTGCTGTATTTGATCCAAGAGTTAAATTGAATGGCATGCTAATTTTACTTGATGCATACTGTGAAAATATGATTCAAGATCCTGAACCTGCTAAAATTGAGGTAAAACAACTTCTTTATGATATTTATGCTATATATGATGAAAAAATTCGTGGATCTAGATTCTCCGTACAAAGCTTTATTTCTTTTTCTAGTAGTTCTCGTTCGTCATCTATTTCTTCATTCATTGCACAGAGAAAACACACACATGCTTCAAGTTCATCTTCATCTTCTTCATCTTTAAGTAGTGAACTAGAATTTTATTTACGAAATGATCTTCAGTCTGCATATGATGAAAATCAAATAGAGAGTCTAGATATATTTATCTTGGTGGAAGAGTGTTAAAAATCAATATCCTGTTATGTCTGCAATTGCACGCGATATTTTAGCTGTGCCGATGTCCGCAGTAGCATCGGAATCCGCTTTTAGTGCAGGTCGGCGTGTTCTTGACGAAAAGAGAAGTAGGATGACTGGCGAAATGGTTGAGATGCTTCTCTGCTTCAAAGATTGGTTGGATGCTGAGGCGAGACTTCAAGATAAAGGTGGACATAATACAACATCCTCTGATGATGATGATACAAACACTACTGAATAGTGAATACTGAATCACTGATGATTAGTAAGATTTCTTAATTTTTTATAATTGTATATTTTTATTTTTTTAATTGTTAAAGTAAGTCATCTCTATTTTTTCTCCTTTCTTATTGTATTCTGGAGGTCAGACCAAGGTCCAAAGTCCAAACCTCCCTTCATGTACCATTTTGATTTAAATTAATAAATTGGTAGGGGTCTATGCCAAATCTCCCACCATTAAGGTGGCTTTATATTAATAAATCCTTAGTTTTCAATATTTATTAATTTATTAAAAAAATTTATTTCCATTTATTTTAAGGGGGACGGGCCGTGCCTGGCCCGGCCCAGGCCCGATTCAGGCCCTTATGGGTCGTTCCGGGTTGGCTCGCGGGCCGTGCCGGGCCCAGGCCCATATGGGCCGTGCCGGGCTGGCCTGCGGGCCGTGCCGTGCTTGGCCCACGAGTCGTGCCAGCCCAGGCCCTTATGGGCCATGCCGGGCTCGGCCCGTGGGCCAGAAAGTGGTAACCCAGCCCGGCCCCCTTTTATGGGCTGTGCTAGGCACGGCCCGTTACTGTAGCAAGCGGGCCGTGCCTGGCACGGCCCGCTTCGTGCCGGGCCGTGTCGGGCCATGGGCGGCCCGGCCCAGTGCCCATCTCTAGGTAGAAAGGAAGAAGGAAGTGAAGAAAAATCAGCCAATTAAATCCTTTGGAAGGCTTGAACAACTAGAATCAAGTTTTGGTGGAGCTAGTGTCTTGAACCCATTCCTGTGTGGATCAACATTGGAGGGTAAACATTTGGGCACCTTAGCACATCTTCAGACATATTGGATATAGCGTGATAGGTATTCTTCTATGCCAAGATTATATTTTCTACATTATTTGGTTATACTATTAAGGTGATCTTGGCTTATTAGGATTTCATATAATGGGTTTTATAAGAAAATTTTATAATCCCGTATCTTCCGCTGCGCCCTAGGGCACTGGAAAACCCAATAGTGGTATCAGAGCCACCCTTAATCAGTTTAACCAAATGATAATACATGTTATTATCCTGATGCTATGAGATAGCTAGGTTGTTTGTATGCATGATTAGTTTATGCTATGAGATAGTGTTATATTCATATTGTAGCACAGTATAATTGCTAGTGCTAAATTATAGAATGTGCAATGAGACCAATATAGTGGTATGAAAACTTTGGGCTGACCCATTCTGGAACAATCGACTCAGTTGGTGTCTAGGAAGGAAGCCACAGGCGGTTACTTAATTAGGACCTCACTCTCTGAGTGAGGGGTGCCTCCCACCTGCTTTCCTGGCCAATTATTTGATTGTCCTTTATGGTTGAGCTTAATGTTAGTAGGATACTACTATTTGAAAGCCCTCACTAAATTCATAATTAAGTTGTAGTGTTAAATGTTTTAAGTTAAGCCATTCTGAATCAATTGACTGAGTTGGTGTCTAAGGAAGAGGCTACAGGTGGTTATTTAATTAGGACCTTACTAAGTAAGGAGAGCCTCCCATCTGCTTACCTGGCCAACTTTTTGATTGACCTCCATGGAAAAGCTAATTGCTGATATAACACTATAAAGGTCCTTCCTTCATGCTTGATATTATTATGTCAATATCTACGCTAGCTTGTTGTGATTCCCACAAGGCTAGTATTACGGATTGATATTGTAATATCTTGGTGCATATGATGCATATGGCATATTTTAATATGTTGCCTTGTTGTGATTCCCATAAGAGCAGCATTATTCAAATATGACTGTATAAAAATGAAGAGTTTGACTTAACTAGACACAATAGTTTGTTGTGATTCTGATAAGTGCTGATTAATCTATAATTTAATATCTTTCCACAGCACTAATCAATGTTCTTAAATTGATAAATATGTATTTTACCATGAAATTGAATAATCATTAAAATAAATTTAAAACATGGTAAGAAGGAAATAATTCTTTTCTTAAACCAGACTCTGAATTTGTCTCTCTCTTGGTTGTGATCTTTCATGAAAACTACAGAAAAAAAATATAAGGAGGAGATTATGTTGATCCGGTTTGGTAACCTGATAGAGTCGTAATCAAGCTAAGGTTATAATTAAATAGGTTTTGGTCCTGATTAGATTGAAAGTTATAAATAATTATTTTTGTGTGAAAAGGTTTGATTAACCCTTTTTATTAAGTCACGGTCTTGTTTTTAGTTTTGTTTATTTTATTGGTCAAGTTCAATCTATATAAGTCAAGTCTAATATATGCAGGTCGAGTCAAACTCATTTGGGATGGTCCCTGACCCGAATCACATGCACCCCATGAATCAGACCCTCTCAAATTTCCGATTCAGCCCAACTCATCTGTTCCTTTCACATCAATCGAGTTCAACCGTATGTTTTAACCTTCTCTCCCACAACTACCACATTATACTATTTAAGTCCTTATCACATCCGCAATTAGTCATTTTCAGATTTCCGATTCATTCCCAATCTCCCCTGTTCCTTCCCTCCCATGTCCAAAAAAAAAATAGATTCCTCCTTCCACGAACAACTCCCAGCTCCCATCTCGTTCATCTCCTAGCCCATCCCCCGCCATTCCGCTCCTATCCACGGAATCACCGCGTCCAGAAAGCCTTTCGCATCAGCCCGCGTCCTCGCCTTCTCACGGCCCCCTGTTTATCGCTTCAAAACAGAGCCATCTTCCAATCCAACCCGTGTTAGATGTATGCCCTAGAAGCCAATCTGGCTGACACATTGTTAATTCTAGGGACATAATTTTGTACTTGACTATTTATTATTGAATAAATAAAAGGCATCTTTTTATTCATATTGTTTATGTGTCTATGAATCGTCCAAGAATTAATAGGATGATGATGCATATTCTTAAGAGTTAAGAATTTGAGCCATGCATCATTAGTGATTAATTTCTGAATGCTCCTGATCAATGGATCATCACGAGGACGGTGATCGATCCGATCAGTGCACACATTGCTTTCCTTATGGATGGACGAGACTCGAGTCCACAGTGTGGCGACACTGAAGTAATAGTGCAGGTGCTTGTTAAGAACAAGGGTACTGAGCGTGACCAAAACAAGAAGTCACTTGCATGTCTATCCACTCGTCAGTGACTTGCTTGATGTTGCAGTAGTGTGACTGGTCCTTTGACCTGCGATGCTTCGGCTACTCACAGTGAGGTTATTGTAGTTTGACTACACATATACATGGTCTCTAGCCATATGGGTCCATGCAGTGTAGATTGGCTGCAGTAGGTTCACTGCACCTGTAGGGATCCACGATAGTAGGATTGTATCATACGATAACTGCACCTAGAGGTTCATCATTTCATTCTGCTGGATAGCCACTATATGCTGCTAGGTGTCACTGGTGGATGGTGAGACTCACAGGGATTATTTCGATGATCGACAAACCCTAATGAGTAGAGTTGGAACCGTTCCGACCCATTGAAAGAAGTTTTCAATGACATTGTGATAGAGATCACAATATATCTCACTACCAGTCAGAATAGAACCTATGGGGTCACACACACTAGAAGTATTGACCGATCCGATGGTTGAAAAGTGATTATGAATCACGAGTAATCAATTCGATTGATAATAAATTGAAGAAGGAACAATGGGAATTAATTAATTGGACTTAAACACGAAACCTACTTGGAGTAGGATTTCTGGAGTCCTAATTGAATTATGACTGGAATTCCTACTTGGAGTAGGACTGGGATTCCTACTTGGAGTAGGATTCCTACAATCCTAATTAGATTAGGATTTTGAATTTAATTTGGATTCCTACTTAGAATAGGATTCCTAGAAGTCCTAATCGGATTAGGATTTCGGATTCAAATTAGAGTCCTAATTGGATTAGGACTAAAATTGAATAAATCCTAATTGGATTAGGATTTCTTAAGTCCTAATTAATTATTAATCTAATGAATTAACAAGACTCCTAATTAGATTAGGATTGAAGAGTTCAATTGAGTCAAAATTGATTTAAGTTCTAATTGGATTAGGACTTACCTAGATTAGACCCAAAATTGGTTAACCCTTAGACTAAGCCTAATTAGATTAGGGCTTAGCCACATTAGGGCATCCCAATCCTCCTTAGAGGAGGATTAGGGCTAACCAAGAGGGAGGGGCGCAAAGGCAAGAAAAGAGGGGCCGGCGCCCCTCTTGGAAATAAGTCAAGGGCTCCTAACTTGTAGGAGCCCTTCGTGCCTTTAAAAGGAGAGGTGGGCGGCACCCTAGGGCATTCATTGAAGCACTATTCCTCTCCAACTCGTGGCCCCCTTCCTCCCTTTGGTCTTCAGCCGCAAGCAAGGAAGAACAAGAAGAAGGCCTTGGCGGCCTCCTCCCCTTCCCATCCTTCTTCCAACGTAGGGAAAAGAAAAGGCTGTGTCTAGCCTTTGGTTCTTCTTCAAAGATCCTTTCTTCTTCTTCCTCCTTCCAAGCATAATCAAGAGTTGATTAAAAGAGAAGAAATCAGCCATCAAAAGAAGTCTCTGCAAGGGAGCTAGCACCCCGCGGAGACAAGGAAACCTTGATCGGTCCTCTACTTCGTGTGGATATCCGTAGAGGCCGGACGCTTGTGCGGCTACAAGCGAACCCTCTTCCAAAACCACGATCATCAGGTTGCGGTGATCACCTACCCGCACAAAGGTGAAGATCTGATCTTCCTAATGTTTCAAAAGTATTTAATCCTTATCTAACTACGAACGGTTTTTGAACAACGTTGATGCGATGAACGGTTGATCCCGCACATGCCTCTTCCGCTGCATCTAAATTTTTAAAAATTATTCTGCGGCATGGGCGGGCTCTAACAGTGGTATCAGAGCCTAGGCATCGTAGATTAAGGTAAGGATTAATTATCTAAAGGTGTTGCCCAGATAGACAACCCAAGAGGGGGGGTGAATTGGGTTTTAAAATAATTTTAACTATTAAAGCGTTTGTGGGTGACTAATTAATGCTTTTTACAAGATGATTAATTAGTTGCTGTGATGTGTATGAAATGAGAGTAATGGTAAGAGACAAGCAATCACAAACACAAAGCTCTTATAGTGGTTCGGAGCTAACCCTTGCTCCTACGTCCACTCCCCAAGTCTCTCTTGGGAATTCACTATAACCCCTTGGATTACAGCCGGTTGTTTTTCAAGCTCACAACCAAACTTGTTGTTTTACGAGCTCACAACGAACTCGGTCGGTTTTCCCAGGCTCACCGACTAGAACCAACCCCGATTGTTTTTCCGGGATCACAATCGAACCCTTACACATTGGTTTTACACTCGGCTCACCAACCAACCTCAATACTCTTGATTCAATGCCCCGATTGAACCAAGCAAAGACAAAGGTGTAGATAAAAGAGACAAACAGAAAAATACAGCTTCTCAAAAGCAGATAAATGGCAATATGAACAATAACGAAGTTAAGAGCCCTCAAACGCTTTTAAGTTGGAGAAGAGGAAGGGCTTCTTGAACTTCGGGTCTCCTCTTGAATGTGTAGTCGACTTGAATGCAGGAGAAGGCTCTTTCAATGTTGGGAAGAAGTAGGTGGATGCAGTTAATGCTGCTCTTTCCTCTTTTTCGTTGAAGAACAAGTTGCAGAGATTGAAAGCTCGATTACTTGGAGTGGAATGGTTGTTCTTTTTCTTGCTACAGTCCTCTGTGGCTATTTAAACCAACCCCCACGGAAACTAGCCATTAGAGAGCTTTTTCTGCCCGTTCTGCACACTCTGTACAGTCTGACAATGTGTCCGTTGGTGGGTTGGAGTCGACTCGCGCGATCAGGAGTCGACTCGTCTGTAGCGGGAGTCGACTCATACTTTTCCGGAGTCGACTCTGCAACTGTTCCAGATTTGAATTAAAGTTGCCTTCACGACTGGGAGTCGACTCGTCTTGACCCAGAGTCGACTCGCCAACTTCTGGAGCTGACTTGGCTTTCTCGGAGTCGGGTCATCCCATGAAGTCCGTGGACGTATTTTTGAATTTGGTCCACTCGAGTCGACTCGACTGTCCTGGGAGTCGACTCGGCGCTCAGAGCCCGAACTCCCTATCTTCTGTCTTTTGGCTCGTCCAGTCTTGGAGTCGACTCGAGCTTCCTCGGAGTCGACTCGGCTCTCAGTTTCCGAAACTTGGTCTTCTGCCCTTTTGATGTGAAGCTGCCTTGGAGTCGACTCTAGCTGTCTGGGAGTCGACTCGAATCTCAGAGGCAGTAACTTGGTCTTCTGTCTTCTTTGTGGTCGCGGAGTCTCAGAGTCGACTCGCGTAATGCGGGAGTCGACTCGAATCTCAGAGTCCAGAATCTGCCCTCTGACTTTTTCTTTGTGTACTGCTGAGAGTCGACTCTTGCTGTCTTTGGAGTCGACCTGCCAACCATCGGAGTCGACTCGCGTTCCACTGGAGTCGACTCGAATCTCAGACCCGAAAACTGCTCTCTGACTTTTTCTTTGTATTCCTCTTGGAGTCGACTCTTACTACCCTGGAGTCGACTCGGTGAACCTCGGAGTCGACTCGCACACTTCGGGAGTCGACTCGTTGACAGGTTCTGAGTTGAAGCTTTCTGTTCGTCTGTCTGTTCTCAGTCGGAGTCGACTTGTACTGATCCGGAGTTGACTCGAGCTCGTGCCAGTGAACTTGATACGCTTGGAGTCGACTCGTGATACTCTAGAGTCGACTCGAGTCTCAGACTTTGGTTCAAGCTGACTTCTTAACTTATCCAAAAATTATGAACCAAGTCTTGAGACACTTAGACAAGATTTTCACTGAAACACTTAATTGAATTCATTAGTAAACAAGAAATATACTCAATTGCTTTGAGCTCATCAAAATCAAATAGGGTTTTAATCAATCACTCCACAATCTCCCCCTTTTTGATGATGACAAAACATTGAGTATATGTAAAGTGAATTGCACAATAAACAATGAAATAAAATCCATAAATGAATTCAAATGTCTGGTAGTTCAATTTATCCAAGCTTGAAAGGAGTGAAACAATAAATTTCGGAGTTAAAGCTCCCCCTTTCATTTGGAATTATATAAGCCTTCATATCATGCAATCAATTGTTTGGCTTATATATATTTAATGATTTAGCTTTCTTAAAAATTCAGATTCTCCCCCTCAAGATATGCATTCTACTTTGTTTTGATTCTTTGAATTTCCTTTTAATGCTTTGAAGTTTTTGAACTGAAATTTTGGTTTTTAGAGGGAAAATCTGTCAATTTGTTCTTGAGTAGGATTCAGCTAATCTCCGAATATCCCTTGAATAGATTCTGGAGATTACTCCATTAGGAGCCCCAAAAGAGAGATAATGAGCCTCGGGGTACCGAATCCACTTAGAACAAATTTGTGTGTTTTAAGAGTTTATCTTTTTATTGATTTTCATTGATTCCTTTTACATATTTTATGCATATTTTTCTTCCTTTTACATATTTCTCCCCCTTTTTGTCATCATATCAAAAAGGAGGTAAACAGAACACACAATCAAACATAGATCAAAAGGCACATTATTGAAGAAAAATGCGGCTACTCATTGTATTAATTTGTATGTAAGTACATTTCAGAATACAATAAGTAACGTAAAGCAATACATGTCAAAGCAAAATACAAAAAGTAGCTACGGTCTTCTCGAGGATGTAGGTCCTCCTCTCGAGGATGTATCTCCTCCTCTCGAGGATGTGACTCCTCCTCTCGAGGATGTATCTCCTCGAGGCATGCGCTCCACGAGTGATTGGACCGCATTGGTCACGTTCTCTAGCTGGCGAATGATGGCCTGGATGGCCCTGCTCTGTGTCGTATCCAGCTCGAGTACTGACTTCTGCAGTCCGTCCAGCTTGTCGATGAGCACATTCGACAAGCGCTCGGCCCCTGCGGTGGTGGTGGACATGTCACGGCCGATGTCATCCCGCATCTGTCGAGTGGTGCTCGTGACCTCACTCATGCTGTGGAACTGGGCCTGTATCAAGGTCCTCATGTTGTATATCTCTTGCCGCACCTCAGCCGTCATGTCTGTCACGGCTGTCAGGGAAGGGACCAATGCGGAAGATGTGGGCGCAGGAGAGGGAGTAGGCACCGCACCCCGGAGCTCCTGGAGCAGATCTCGGACTATCTCCTGCCGCAGCTCCCGGAGCTGCTCAGACGAGATCCGGACCTCCATAGGCTGAGTGGGTGGAGCTGAGGAGGAGGGTCCGGCGGAGGTGGTAGGAGCAGAAGTGGATGGAAAGTCTGGTACGTCGGAAAAGTCAGAATCGGGCTCAGGACTGGGGGAAGGTCTGGTGGTCTGTGTGGTGATGGATGACTTCCTAACCCAGATCCCCTCTCTCTTCCGAAACCCCATCCTGTGTAGGGTCCCCGCTCGCATGCGATCTGTCCATCGCAATGCCTTAGAGGGTTCCCCCTCAGGAATGGGAATCTCGTACTCCCTAAACAGAAGAGTGAATATCATGCCGTATGGGAGGGTGAGCCTAGGTCTATCTAGGGGCTCACACATATACCTATAGATGAGTTTGGGGAAGTTGATTGGAGTGTCCTGAAGAATATAAAACATCAGAGCTAGGTCTCTCTCATTTACAAAATCAAATCTCCCTGTCTTAGGGAAGATGGACCTAGACAATATACTTAAGAGGATCCGCACCTCAATCGGTAGTGAGCTAGCGGATACCTCGTCTAGAGGTGACTGGGGTGGATGCCCTAGAACGGCCGTAAGGGCCTCAACCCTGTCCTCAGGGTGTGTGGGAGCCACCCCTACTTGTGGAAGGTGGAGGATGTGGGCAATGAGATCCTCCGTAACGAACAGAGGGACACCGGCTACTGTGCCCTCGATACCCCCATCTCCCCGATGGACGGTACCGTAAAACTCTCTAACAAGGCCAGGGTAAGTGGGGAGGTCTAATGTAAGGAAGAACTCTAAGCCCTGGACCCTAAGCCTATCACCTATGGTGAACCCTTCTCGGGAGAGATAGTCGAAGTTGACATATCTCCCGGTGGTGACGGCCTTCCCGGCCAATGGCCTCACGGGAACCGCCCTAGGCGGGGAACGAGCCGGAGGTGGTGGCCTCGCGGGATCGTGCCGCGCCTTAGAGCGCCGCTCGGGACCGGCCTCGGGTCGGGACCTCTTCCGGACTACGGTCTTACGCGGCATAATGACCTAAAATGGGAGGAAAACTTAATGAGCGGTGAAGAACCGACGGGAAAGTCTTGGGGACGACCGGGGACGACCTAGAAAGGGAGGAAAACCCTAAGGGACGGTGAAAGGTCGACGGAAAAGGGGTTGGAGACAATCGGGGACGACCTAGGAGTCGGCTCTAGGGCTTGTGAACAGTGGCGGCTGAGAAAGAAAGTGTTTTCGAAACGACAAAGCTAGGGTTAAAAAGTCGGATCCCGACTGCGAGTCGACTCCACTGAGTCGCGAGTCGACTCGACCTCGAGTTGACTCCAGAATATGCGCGAGTCGACTCTTCGTATGCGCCTGTAGACCTCGAGTCGACTCCCGACTATATGCGAGTCGACTCCCCCTCTGCTGCCATCTTTGCGAGTCGACTCCCGCAAATGCGCGAGTCGACTCTCCCTTAGGAGCCGACTCTGAAACTTACTCAAGTCGTCTCTAACTTTGGCACGCACCTAAAAATCATGCTTCGTTTGTACCAAACGAGGGAAAATCACTAAATTAGGATCTGATTTGATGATCATTGAAGAGAAACTCTATTTTAACCACAAACTAATCATCAGAATCAATGAATCTAGTGGAAACTACCACTAGGATGGATCAATCACTCCTAATCCCCTCCTAAGCACGCTAAACCTCTCTTCACTTAGGGGTTTTGTAAAAATGTCTGCTAATTGATCATCAGTACAAACAAATTGGAGTGTCACATCACCATTCAATACATGATCTCTTATGAAGTGATGTCTTATCTCAATATGTTTAGTTCTTGAATGCTGAATTGGATTTTTAGTTAGATTAATGACACTTGTATTATCACAATTAATGAGAATTTTATCTTGTTTAATGCCATAATCTTCTAGTTGTTGTTTAATCCACAAGATTTGAGCACAACAACTCCCGGCTGCAACATATTCAGCTTCAGCAGTAGATAATGCAACCGAGTTTTGTTTCTTGCTAAACCATGAGATAAGGTTTTCTCCTAGAAATTGACACGACCCGCTGGTACTTTTTCTATCAAGCTTACATCCAGCGAAGTCTGAATCTGTGTATCCTATTAAGTTTAGGCTAGATTCTTTAGAGTACCATAGCCCTATATTCTTAGTTCCTATTAAATATTTAAAAATTCTCTTAACTGCAACTAGATGTGATTCTTTAGGATTAGCCTGATATCTAGCACACATGCAAACACTAAACATAATATCAGGTCTACTTGCAGTAAGATACAATAAGGATCCTATCATACCTCGATACAGTTTCTGATCTACAGATTTACCTGATTCATCTTGGTCTAATTTGCATAATGAACTCATGGGGGTGCTGATTGATTTGTTTCCCTCCATATCAAACTTCTTGAGCATCTCCTTGATATATTTGGCTTGATTGATGAAGATGCCTCCTTCAGATTGTTTGATTTGGAGTCCAAGGAAGTAAGTCAGCTCTCCCATCATGCTCATCTCAAATTCACTCTGCATCAAGTTAGAAAATTCTTCGCAGAGACGATTGTTAGTAGCACCGAAAATAATATCATCAACATAAATCTGTACTAACAGCATATCTTTGTTTTGCTTTTTCAGAAATAGGGTTGTATCTACATTTCTCCTAGAGAATTCATGTTCTAATAGGAATTTGCTAAGTCTCTCATACCATGCTCTAGGTGCTTGTTTTAAACCATAAAGTGCTTTGTTCAGTTTATATACATGATTAGGGTATTGATGATTTTCAAAACCAGGAGGTTGTTCTACATATACCTCCTCATTAATATACCCATTTAAAAATGCACTTTTTACATCCATTTGAAAAAGTTTGAAGTCCTTAGAGCATGTATATGCTAATAATAGTCTAATAGCCTCAAGTCTAGCTACAGGAGCAAAGGTTTCATCAAAATCTATACCTTCTTCTTGATTATAACCCTTTGCTACTAGTCTAGCCTTATTCCTTATAACAATTCCATTTTCATCAAGTTTATTTTTATAAATCCATTTTGTGCCTATAATAGGATATTCAGAAGGTCTCTCTATTAGATTCCATACCTTGTTTCTAGTAAATTGGTTTAATTCTTCTTGCATTGCATTTATCCAATTTACATCATTTTCGGCCTCTTCTATGTATTTGGGCTCAAAGTGTGAGACAAAAGCTAGATGGTTATTTAAATTTCTAAGAGATGCTCTAGTCCTAACCGATTGAGATGGATCATCTAGAATTAGTTCCTTAGGATGCCCGTGAGCATACCTCCAAGCTTTAGTTAGCCCATGATCCACAATAGCCTCTTGGCTTGATGATGCTCCTTCACTCAACTTTTGATTATCATCTTGTAATGCCATCTCATCTATCTTTTCTTCAAGAATTTCAACATCATCATCAAAATTAACTTTCTTACTAGAGGAGATGTCACTAGAGTCATCAAATACAACATGTATAGATTTTTCTATAACTAAGGTTCTTTTATTAAAGACTCTATAGGCTTTACTAGTTGTAGAGTAACCTAAGAATATTCCTTCATCCGATTTAGAGTCAAATTTACCTAGATTATCTTTCCCATTATTATGAACAAAACACCTACATCCAAAAACATGAAAGTAGTTTACCTTTGGTTTTCTGTTTTTCCAAAGTTCATAAGGTGTTTTCTTTATAATGGGTCTTAATAAAACTCTATTTAATATATGACAAGAAGTATTAATGGCTTCTCCCCAAAAGTATTTAGGGAGGTTACTTTCACACAACATAGTTCTAGCCATTTCCTCTAGAGTTCTATTTTTTCTCTCCACAACTCCATTTTGTTGTGGTGTCCTAGGTGCAGAAAAATTATGAGTTATTCCCTTTTTACTACAAAACTCATTGAATAACTGATTTTCAAATTCGGTACCATGGTCACTTCTAATGGCTATTACTGAAGTATCTCTAGCATTGGTTACTTCCTTATGAAACTTTTTAAATACTGAAAAAGCTTGATCTTTATGTGCTCAGAACATAACCCAAGTGAACCTAGAATAATCTGTTGGGAACCCGCCCATGCCGCTGATATTTCAAAAATAAAATCAGATGGCAGCGGAATCGGCATGCACGGGTTCGACGTTCATCGCATGAACGTTGTTTCTAGACCTTTCGTAATTAGGTAAGAATTAAAACTTTTAAAACTATTAGGAAGATCAAATCTTCACCTTGCGCGGGTAGATGATCACCGCAAATCTAAATTCGTGGTTTTGGAAGAGGGTTCGCTTGAAGCCGTTCAAACGTCCGGCCTCTACGGGTATCCACACGAAGCAGGAACCGATCCAAGCTTTCTATCTCACCGGGGTGCTAGCTCCCTTGCAGAGATAGCTTTGATGGCTGATCTCCTCTCTTTCAATCAACCCTTGATTGTGCTTGAGTGGAGGAGGAAGAAGAAGGGATCTTGAAGAAGAACAAGAAGGCTAGATGCAACCTTTGCTTTCCCTTGCTTTGAATCCCAAACGAAGGAGGAAGAAGAGGACCGCCAAGAGATCTTTCTTGCTCCCTTGCTTTCGGTTGAAGACCAAGGAGGAAGAGGAGGAGGCCACGGCTGCAAGGAGAGGGATGGATTCATCTAGGGTGCCGGCCCTAGCCTCCTTTTAAAGGGAGTGGAGCTCCTAACATTTAGGAGCTCCATGACAACTTACCTAAGAGGGGGCGCCGGCCCCCTCTCTTCATGTCGCCCTAGCCATGTGGAGAGGGGCTGATGCCCCTCTTACTTGGTTAACCTAATCCTCTTCCAAAGAGGATTAGGTGCCTCTCTCATGGTTTAATCCTAATCTAATTAGGATTCGCCAAATTGGGTTCAATCTATGCTAGTCCTAATCCAATTAGGACTTGAATGAACCATGACTCAATTGAACTCTTCAATCCTAATCCAATTAGGAGTCATGTTGATTCATTAGATTAATAATTAATTTAGACTTAAGAAATCCTAATCCAATTAGGATGTATTTAATTTTAGTCCTAATCCAATTAGGACTCTATTTGAATCCGAAGTCCTAATCTAATTAGGATTTCTAGGAATCCTACTCCAAGTAGGAATCCTATTTTAATTCAAAATTCCTAATCTCATTAGGATTGTAGGAATCCTATTCCAAGTAGGAATCCCAGTCCTACTCCAACTAGAATTCCCAGTCCTAATCCAATTAGGACTCTAGGAATCCTACCCGAAGTAGGATTTGTGTTTAAGTCCAATTGATTAATTCCCTTTGTTCCTTCTTCAACCGAATATCAATCGAATTGATTTCTTGTGATTCCTAATCACGATTTCAACCATCGGATCGGTCAATACTTCTATTGTGTGTGACCCCATAGGTTCTATTCTGACTGGTAGTGAGATATATTGTGATCTCTATCTCAATATCATTGAAAACTCCTTTCAATGGGTTGGAACGATTCCAACTCAACTCATTAGGGTTTATCGATCATCAAGATAATCCCTATGAGTCCCACCATCCACCAGTGACACCTAGCAGCATGTAGTGGCTACCCAGCAGAATGGAATGATGAACCTCTAGGTGCAGTTAACGTGTGATACAGTCCTACTATCGTGGATCCCTACAGGACGGAGGTCATGGACAACTCGTCAAACCCCATCGTCTGTCATATGTCAAGATTTGTTCGACTTGAGTTCGATAGTGGAAAAACTCTTTTTCCACTTTATATTACTGCCCTGGCCAAGGTCTTAGAACTCAGTCTAACAAATCACATAGGATCACTCCTCTTCTATCAAGGTCGATGATTCCTTATAGGTGCATACCCTACTCCTACAGTGAACCTACTGCAGCCAATCTACACTGCATGGACCCATATGGCTAGAGACCATGTATGTGTGCAGTCAAACTACAATAACCTCACTGTGAGTAGCCGAAGCACCGCAGGTCAAAGGACCAGTCACACTACTGCAACATCAAGCAAGTCACTGACGAGTGGATAGACATCCAAGTGACTTCTTGTCTTGGTCACGCTCAGTACCCTTGTTCTCTAACAAGCACCTGCATTATCACTTCAGTGTCCCTACACTGTGGACTCAAGTCTCGTCCATCCAGAAGGAAAGTGATCTGTGTACTGATCGGATCGATCACCGTCCTCGTGATGATCCATTGATCAGGAGCATTTAGAAATTAATCACCAATGATACATGGCTCAAATTCTCAACTCTTGAGAATATGTATCATCATCTTATTAATTTCTTGGACGATTCATAGACACATAAACAATATGAATGAAAAGATGCCTTTTATTTATTCAATAATAAATAGTCAAGTACAAAATTATGTCCCTAGAATCAACAATGTGTCAGCCAAATTGGCTTCTAGGGCATACATCTAACATAATCATCTACAATAACTAGACCATATTTATTTCCACCTAGGCTTGTTGTTCTAGTTGGTCCGAATAGGTCCATGTGTAATAATTCTAGAGGTCTAGAGGTAGAGACACATTTTATGGATTTAAATGAGTTCCTAGATTGTTTGCCAAATTGACATGCTTCACATATTTTGTTCTTTTCAAATTTTAATTTTGGCAAACCTATCACGGAATCTCTTTTAACTAGATTAGTTATTGTGTCCATGCTTGCATGACCTAACTTACGGTGCCATAACCAACTAGCATCATTATCTTTAGTTTCATTAACAACTAAACATTGGTTATGTTTTGCAAGATCTTCAAGGTCTACAACATATACATTTCCACGTCTAATTCCTTTAAAGACTAAACTATTGTCATTAGGGTTTGTTATAATGCATAGTGATGGTTTAAACATAACATCATACCCTTTATCACATAATTGACTAATGCTTAACAAGTTATGCTTAAGACCATCAACATATCTAACATTATCAATAAAAGTAGAAGGGGTGATTTGAACTTTACCAATACCAATGATGTGACCTTGGTTGTTGTCTCCAAAAGTCACAGCACCTCCCTTCTTAGCTTCAAGGGTGAAAAATTGATCCTTATCACCCGTAATGTGTCTTGAGCAGCCACTATCCAAATACCAGCAGTTTTTGTTGACCTTGGCTGCAAGACACTCCTACACAAGCAAATCATGTCATCTTAGGTACCCAAGTTTTCTTGGATCCTTCATGGTTAGTCAAGTTGGTTCCTTTTGGAACCCATACCCTTTTAATTTTTCTTTTTGTTTTACCTTTTCTAAAATTACACACATTTGCTTTATGACCTATAGTTCCACAACAAAAGCAGGTTATTTTCTTAGTTTTACTTTCCCCAGCTTTAACAAAGAAGTTACTAAGAAGTTTTTGTTTATTTCTTGGTTGATATCCTAAACCCGCTTTATTAAATACTGCTCGTTGACTATTTAGTATCATATTCAATTTTTCTGAGCTATATGTAAATTTTTCAACTAAGGGTTTGTATTTGTTAAGTTCTTTGGTTAGTGTTTGATTTTTTGCCTTTAGATCATTTAGTTCTTTTGTGAGATCCTTGTTTAAGATTTGTTTATGGTTTTTAAGTTCTGAGAGTTGCTTAGTTAGTTTTTCATTATCTTTAGTTAAGGTATTAGTCTTTTGAGTTAAAAGTTGGTTGCTTGTCTTAAGTTCTATATTTTCTTTGGTGATTAAATCCTTATCCTTAACTAATTTATCGTATTTATGTAGGTATGATTGATTAGTTATTTTTAGTTCTTTATTCTTAAGATTTATTGCCTTATATTCTATCATTAATTCATTAAAAGCATCATAAAGTTCATCAAATGTAAAATCAAGCTGTGTTTCGGAAGTTACCTCATTTTCATTGGCCATGAAGCAGAAATTGGCCTTCTCTTCTTGTTCTTCATCCGATGATGAAGATGATGTGTCGGAGTCCGATAGGGTGGTGACAAGGGCTTTCTTCTTCTTGTACTTGCTGCCCTTCTTTAGTAAGGGACACTCAGCTCTGATGTGTCCCGGCTTTTTGCACTCATAGCACCCAATCCCCTCATTTTTCCTTTCCTTACCTTTGTCCTTGCAGTAGGAATTTGAGGGGCCTCTCCTTTGATGATAAGCCTTCTTGTGGTTGATGAATTTTTTGAACTTGCGCACAAGAAGTGCCTCACCATCATCTTCCTCATGTTCTTCTCCTTCACTGCTGCTACTGCAAGATAATTCCTTGTTAGATGAAGTAGATTTCAGAGCTATTACCTTTTTCTTGTGGGAGGACTCTTCCTCGTTGTGTTGCTTCATGGTTAGCTCGTGCGTCATTAAGGATCCAAGAAGCTCCTCGAGTGGTAATTTGTTCAAGTCCTTGGCTTCTTGGATTGCCGTTACTTTAGCTTCCCACGACCTTGGTAGACACCGAAGGATTTTCCTGACAAGCTCACTGTTAGTATAGTTCTTGCCAAGGCTTTTTAGGCCATTGACAATGTCAGTAAACCTAGTGAACATGCTAGTGATTGTCTCATTAGAATCCATTTTAAATAGTTCATACTTATGAACCAATATATTAATTTTGGATTCTTTAACTTGATTTGTGCCCTCATGGGTCACTTCAAGTCTATCCCAGATCTCTTTTGCAGAGTTGCAAGTAGAGACCCTATTGAATTCATTTCTGTCTAAGGCACAGTAAAACACATTCATAGCTTTAGAATTTAGTTGTGCCTTTCTCATGTCATGTTCATCCCAATCCTTTTCTAATTTAGGTACCGTGATACCCTCTACATATGTGGATGGGATGTATGGGCCATTTACTACAATGGTCCACATCTCATAGTCTTGGGCTTGGATGAATATTCTCATCCTAGCCTTCCAGTATGAGTAGTCGGATCCATTAAAGAAAGGGGGTCTTTGGGTGGACTGACCCTCAATGTGGGAAGATCCAAATGGGATTGTCATTTTGATCTTTTAACTCTTGGGTGGAAGAGTTTAGGCTCTGATACCACTTGTTGCCCAGATAGACAACCCAAGAGGGGGGGTGAATTGGGTTTTAAAATAATTTTAACTATTAAAGCGTTTGTGGGTGACTAATTAATGCTTTTTATAAGATGATTAATTAGTTGCTGTGATGTGTATGAAATAAGAGTAATGGTAAGAGACAAGCAATCACAAACACAAAGCTTTTATAGTGGTTCGGAGCTAACCCTTGCTCCTACGTCCACTCCCCAAGTCTCTCTTGGGAATTCACTATAACCCCTTGGATTACAGCAGGTTGTTTTCCAAGCTCAAAACCAAACTTGTTGTTTTACGAGCCCACAACGAACTCGGTCGGTTTTCCCAGGCTCACCGACTAGAACCAACCCCGATTGTTTTCCCGGGATCACAATCGAACCCTTACACGTTGGTTTTACACTCGGCTCACCAACCAACCTCAATACTCTTGATTCAATGCCCCGATTGAACCAAGCAAAGACAAAGGTGTAGATAAAAGAGACAAACAGAAAAATACAGCTTCTCAAAAGCAGATAAATGGCAATATGAACAATAATGAAGTTAAGAGCCCTCAAACGCTTTTAAGTTGGAGAAGAGGAAGGGCTTCTTGAACTTTGGGTCTCCTCTTGAATGTGTAGTCGACTTGAATGCAGGAGAAGGCTCTTTCAATGTTGGGAAGAAGTAGGTGGATGCAGTTAATGCTGCTCTTCCCTCTTTTTCGTTGAAGAACAAGTTGCAGAGATTGAAAGCTCGATTACTTGGAGTGGAATGGTTGTTCTTTTTCTTGCTACAGTCCTCTGTGGCTATTTAAACCAACCCCCACGGAAACTAGCCGTTAGAGAGCTTTTTCTGCCCGTTCTGCACACTCTGTACAGTCTGACAATGTGTCCGTTGGTGGGTTGGAGTCGACTCGCGCGATCAGGAGTCGACTCGTCTGTAGCGGGAGTCGACTCATACTTTTCCGGAGTCGACTCTGCAACTGTTCCAGATTTGAATTAAAGTTGCCTTCACAACTGGGAGTCGACTCGTCTTGACCCAGAGTCGACTCGCCAACTTCTGGAGCTGACTTGGCTTTCTCGGAGTCGGCTCATCCTATGAAGTCCGTGGACGTATTTTTGAATTTGGTCCACTCGAGTCGACTCGACTGTCCTGGGAGTCGACTCGGCGCTCAGAGCCCGAACTCCCTATCTTCTGTCTTTTGGCTCGTCCAGTCTTGGAGTCGACTCGAGCTTCCTCGGAGTCGACTCGGCTCTCAGTTTCCGAAACTTGGTCTTCTGCCCTTTTGATGTGAAGCTGCCTTGGAGTCGACTCTAGCTGTCTGGGAGTCGACTCGAATCTCAGAGGCAGTAACTTGGTCTTCTGTCTTCTTTGTGGTCGCGGAGTCTCGGAGTCGACTCGCGTAATGCGGGAGTCGACTCGAATCTCAGAGTCCAGAATCTGCCCTCTGACTTTTTCTTTGTGTACTGCTGAGAGTCGACTCTTGCTGTCTTTGGAGTCGACCTGCCAACCATCGGAGTCGACTCGCGTTCCACTGGAGTCGACTCGAATCTCAGACCCGAAAACTGCTCTCTGACTTTTTCTTTGTATTCCTCTTGGAGTCGACTCTTACTACCCTGGAGTCGACTCGGTGAACCTCGGAGTCGACTCGGTGAACCTCGGAGTCGACTCGCACACTTCGGGAGTCGACTCGTTGACAGGTTTTGAGTTGAAGCTTTCTGTTCGTCTGTCTGTTCTCAGTCGGAGTCGACTCGTACTGATCCGGAGTCGACTCGAGCTCGTGCCAGTGAACTTGATACGCTTGGAGTCGACTCGTGATACTCTGGAGTCGACTCGAGTCTCAGACTTTGGTTCAAGCTGACTTCTTAACTTATCCAAAAATTATGAACCAAGTCTTGAGACACTTAGACAAGATTTTCACTGAAACACTTAATTGAATTCATTAGTAAACAAGAAATATACTCAATTGCTTTGAGCTCATCAAAATCAAATAGGGTTTTAATCAATCACTCCACAAAAGGCATCTTAGATCTAAAATTTAAAAGGTTATGCATGCTGAAAATTTTCTGCATGCAGATTTTTCAGGGGTGCTGATTTTTGCATGCTGATTTTTATGTGATAAAATGATGATTCTAATTGCATTGTTAATGAGATTACAAAGTTTAGAATCATGATTAGCATGATCAGCAACCTATGTCATAACATAATCAATTAAGTTTCAGATCTGAAAAGTATAATTGCTGCATGTGGTGATGATCATAGGATTCAAACCCTTTTGGTATCAATTGTAAAGACCTGCGATGTGATCTGCAATGTCATGTAATTTTTCAGATGCTTGCATGCATCTTATTTGATATTTTGAGAGGCCTGCGTGCCTCCTAAAAGAGAATGTAATTTATTATTATTTTTATTTTATATCTGGTTATATTTCTGTGATGTGATGTGCGTCAACGATCAAGTCGAAGATAGTACATGAGATGAACGGCGATATGAGCGGTTGATGGCGATTGGATCAAGAGTTGATCAAGGATCGAATCAAGAAGGCTTGAAACCAATTCAAGAGTTGAAGACCAGTTGATCGATGGACGTGCATGTGCTTGTAATATGACCTAATTAGAATCCATGATCATCACTTATTTAAAGTTTAGCTTTATTTATTGCTGCGATTATAACTGCCTGCGATGTGCCGTTTGCATGTGATGTGAATGAGAGCGGGGTAGATAGGTTTACATGTGATGTAGCAAACCCAATTGACACCTAAATTAAAACCTCCTCAATCAAGTCGAGAGTGAACCAACATGAGCGAGTCATATTAGATTAATTGATCTAATTGGTGTCTAGGAAAGCATGAAAGGTGGTTACTTAATTAGGACCTTACTCTCTGAGTAAGGGGAGCCTCCCACCTGCTTACTTGGCCAATTGATCGCCTCTTATGAAGAGCTCAAGGTTGCAAACACTAAGATCTGATTAACCGATATTAAGTCCATAGGTCTTCCACCGTAGTAGAGTTGCTAAGGTCTTTCTGATGTTGATTTGTCTCGGCTGGACACAGTGGGCAAGTTGCATCGGAGGGCTGGACCTCTCTATAGACATGAGATGTTGTAGGGTAAAGGTGGGGTTGGGCACCAATAACTGTTAGGTGAGGACCCAATGACGACTTTATTTCTACGGTTATACGGTGGGTCTGACTTAACTAAGGAATGGGACTAATAACTGTTAGGTGAGGTCTTCATGACTTAGAGACCAAGTAGCACTGCAACATGCTTAAGAAGCATTGTACAAGAGTTGTACACTCATCTGTTTATGTGTCACCAATAACTGTTAGGTGAGGTGGCATATAAATCGGTGGGACTGCAGTACCCACTGAAAACCCTAGTCGTGTAGGATTTTCGTTTTCCTACCAGGGGAGTATGAGAAATTCGTGAAAATAGTAGGAGGTACATTTGTTCTAAAAGACCCTAGAACAGATTAGGATCAAGTACAAAAGTCTAACTAGAATCTTTACTCTCTGCAGATCATAATGTCAGCCTCAAACCCTTTGACTTGTATTCTTGAGACCAATCGTTGACCGGTACCAATTACAGAGACTGGCCTAGAAATCTCAAAATTGTTCTGAGTTGCGAGAAAATAGGCTATGTGCTCGACAATGACATCCCCATATTACCAGTACGTCCGACTACTGATCAGCGTGTGACGCATGAAAAGTGGACAGACGATGACATTAGGGTCAAGTGCTATATCATGGCATCCATATCCAATGAACTCCAATGCCAGCATGAGAATATAAAGATTGCTAGAGACATACTGGCACACCTGCAAGAGTTGTATGGTGAGCAGAGTCGCACAGCTCGTTTTGAAGTGTCCAAGAGGCTCTTCAAAGCAAAGATGTGCGAGGGGCAGTCTGTCCATGATCACGGTTTGATTATGATCAAGGACCTGAAGGAGCTTGAGAAGCTCGGTATGAACATGCACAAGGAATTGCAAGTAGATCTGATCCTTCAATCCCTTCCTGATTCATTTGGACAGTTTATAGTAAACTACCACATGAATAAGATTGAATGCACTAAGACTGAACTGTTAAACATGTTGGTAACTGCTGAGGGAGTCTTGAAAGGTTCAAGAGGCAATGTCCTTGCTGTTGAGATGACTTCTGGTTCCAAGAGAAAGTCTACTTGGAAGAAAAAGAAGCCTGCAAAGAAGCAGAAGAAAGACAAGAAGCCAAGGAAGGAAGTTCAAAAGAAAAAGGCTAATGACAAAGGAAAATGTTTTCACTGCAATGTCGACGGCCACTGGAAGAGGAACTGTCCTTCATACCTCGAGAGCCTGAAGAACAAGAAGGCTGACACACCTTCAGAAGGTATAGACTTGCTCGTAATTGAAACTAATCTAACGGTTTCTTCTACTTCTAGTTGGGTTATAGATTCTGGTTCTAGTGCTCACTTGTGCACTATTATGCAGGGTCTAAAGGAAAGTAGAAGGCTGGCGGAAGGTGCGGTAACCGTTCGGGTTAGCAACGGGGCAAAAGTTGCTGCTGTGGCTGTGGGCACCTACCATCTGCAACTACCGTCTGGTTTTAGTTTATTACTTAGAGACTGCTATTATATACCTGCTGCTAGCAGAAATTTGATTTCTGTTTCATATCTAGCACAGGAAGGTCTTGTTTTTACATTTGACAAAGACTGCTGTTCTATTTATTTCAGAAATAAAATAGTCGCACGTGGTTTTATGATTGACAATCTCTATCATTTGCATATGGATGTATCTATAAATGTGTTTGAGCAAGAAATGAGTGCCAAAGGATCCAAGAGATCCAGGGATAAAATAAACCAAAAATATTTGTGGCACCTCAGATATGGCCATATTGGAGAAGACAGAATGAACAAAATGGATAAAGATGGGCTTCTCGGCTCATTGACTTCCGAGTCATATCCAGTTTGTGAGTCCTGTCTTCAAGGAAAAATGGCTAGATTGTCCTTTGTAGGACATGGGGAGAGGACCACTGAAATACTTATCCTGGTACACACAGATGTGTGTGGCCCATTCGTGCAAGCCAGGGGACGTTATTCGTACTTTATTACCTTTACCGATGATTATTCACGGTATGGGTATGTGTATCTCATGAGACACAAATCTGAATATTTTAAAAAGTTCAAAGAGTTCAGAAATGAAGTAGAAAAACAAACTGAAAAATCCCTTAAGGCTCTTTGATTAGTTCGAGGAGGAGAATACCTTAGTAGGAAATTTCGGAACTATCTCAAAGAGAATGGCATAGTGTCACAATGGACTTCTTCAGGTACACCTCAACTCAACGGGGTGTCAGAGAGGAGAAATCGGACTCTATTGGATATGGTCCGGTCCATGATGAGCTTCACTGATTTACCTATGTTTCTTTGGGGAGATGCCTTACTTACCACAATTTATCTACTGAATAGAGTTCCCTCTAAATCCGTTCTTACCACACCGTATGAGATATGGCATAGTAAGAAACCAAGTCTTGGTCATCTCAAGATTTGGGGATGTCCGGCCCATGTCAAACGACTACAGGCGGACAAGCTAGAGGCTAGGACCATAAGTGCTCATTTTATAGGATATCCTAAAGAGTCATTAGGATACAATTTTTACGTCTTAGAGGATCACAATGTATTTGTGAGCCGACATGCCATCTTCTTGGAAAACCAGTTTATCCTTGATAAAGGCAGTGGGATGAAAATTGAGCTTGAAGAGAAAGTCTCTGAAAAGCAACGAGTCATGGATCCTATAGAATTTATTAATACAGAGCCAGTACATGATGTCCCTCAACCATCTCGCAGATCTAGTAGGGTCTCCCATCCTCCCGATAGATACTTAGGTATGCTAGAAGAGGATACTAAGAAAATGTTCCTCATGGGAGATAGGGATCACATACAGGATCCCAAAACCTACGACGAGGCGATATCTGATATCGATTCCGAGAAATGGTTGAAAGCTATAAAATCAGAGTTAGACTCCATGCATTCCAACCAAGTCTGGACCTTAGTGGATCCACCAGAAGGTATTGTACCTATTGGATGCAAATGGATCTACAAAAGAAAGATAGGTTCGAATGGAAAGGTAGAGACCTATAAAGCAAGGCTAGTGGCGAAAGGGTATAGTCAGCGCGAAGGCATTGATTATCAGGAGACCTTTTCACCTGTAGCCATGTTGAAATCCATCCGAACATTGCTTGCCATTGCAGCATTTCATGATTATGAAATCTGGCAAATGGATGTGAAAACTGCTTTTCTGAATGGATATCTTAATGAAGATATCTATATGGAACAGCCTTTGGGTTTCACTTCCAGTGATGGAGATCACAAAGTCTGCAAGCTGCAAAGGTCCATTTATGGACTAAAATAAGCATCTCGGAGTTGAAACACTCGTTTCAATGACGCAATCAAAATATTTGATTTCATCAAGAACGAAGAGAAACCATGTGTCTATAAGAAGGTTAGTGGGAGTGCTGTCATATTTCTCGTACTGTACGTGGACGACATCCTCCTGATAGGGAATGATATTCCCATGCTAACCTCGGTCAAGGTCTGGTTGTCAAAAGAGTTCTCCATGAAAGACCTTGGGGAAGCATCCTATATTTTGGATAAAGGTCTATAGAGATAGATCTAAAAGGATGCTTGACCTATCACAGAAGATGTACATAGAGGAAGTACTGAAAAGGTTCAGCATGGAAAACTCTAAAAGGGGTCTCTTACCTCTAAGGCATGGAATTCATCTCTCTAAGAAGATGTACCCCAACACATCTGAAGAGATTCAACGCATGAGCAAGATCCCTTATGCATCGGCAATAGGGAGCCTCATGTATGCCATGCTATGTACACAACCTGATATAGCCCTAGCTGTGAGTGTCACAAGCAGATATCAGTCGAATCTAGGTGAAGAACACTGGACAGTTATGAAGAATATTCTTAAGTACTTGAGAAGAACTAAAGATTTATTCTTGGTCTTTGGAGGATCATCAGAGTTAAAGGTAGAAGGGTACACAGATTCAGACTTCATGACTGATGTCGATGATAAGAAGTCAACATTTGGATATGTGTTCTTGTGCAATGGTGGTACGGTGAATTGAAAAAGTTCTAAACAACCGATCATTGCTGATTCTACTATGGAAGCTGAATACATCGCCGCCTCTGAAGCTGCTAAAGAAGGCTTCTAGTTCAAAAAATTCATTGCAGAGTTGGACGTGATGACATCAGATGCCATAACACTCTACTGCGATAATAATGGTGCCATAGCTCTTGCTAAGGAGCCAAGGTCTCATCAGAAGTCCAAGCACATAGAGCGGCGCTTCCATGTCATACGCGACTATGTTGAGAAGAAGTATGTCGAGGTGCAGAGAGTAGACTCCGCGGACAACGTGGCAGACCCATTCACTACGCAGCTGAGTCAGCAAAAGACTGAAGCCCACCTTGAGAAGGTGGGACTAAAATATACGACCAATTGGCTTTAGTGCAAGTGGGAGATTGTTAGATGTATGCCCTATAAGCCAATCTGGCTGACACATTGTTAATTCTAGGGACATAATTTTGTACTTGACTATTTATTATTGAATAAATAAAAGACATCTTTTTATTCATATTGTTTATGTGTCTATGAATCGTCCAAGAATTAATAGGATGATGATGCATATTCTTAAGAGTTAAGAATTTGAGCCATGCATCATTGGTGATTAATTTCTGAATGTTCCTGATCAATGGATCATCACAAGGACGGTGATCGATCCGATCAGTGCACACATTGCTTTCCTTATGGATAGATGAGACTCGAGTCCACAGTGTGGCGAACTGAAGTAATAGTGCAGGTGCTTGTTAAGAACAAGGGTACTGAGCGTGACCAAAACAAGAAGTTACTTGGATGTCTATCCACTCGTCAGTGACTTGCTTGATGTTGTAGTAGTGTGACTGGTCCTTTGACCTGTGATGCTTCGGCTACTCACAGTGAGGTTATTGTAGTTTGACTACACATATACATGGTCTCTAGCCATATGGGTCCATGCAGTGTAGATTGGCTGCAGTAGGTTCACTGTAGGAGTAGGGTATGCACCTACAAGGAATCTATCGACCTTGATAGATAAGGAGAGATCCTATGTGATTTATAAGACTGAGTTCGTAAGACCTCGGCCGGGGCAGATTGTATAGTGGAAAAGAGTTTTCCACTCTTGAGCTTAAGTCGAATAAATCTTGACATATGACAGACGATGGGGTTTGACGAGTTGTCCATAACCTCCGTCCTGTAGGGATCCATGATAGTAGGACTGTATCATACGATAACTGCACCTTGAGGTTCATCATTTCATTCTGCTGGATAGCCACTATATGCTGCTAGGTGTCACTGGTGGATGGTGAGACTCACAGAGATTATTTCGATGATCGACAAACCCTAATGAGTAGAGTTGGAATCGTTCCGACCCATTGAAAGAAGTTTTCAATGACATTGTGATAGAGATCACAATATATCTCACTACCAGTCAGAATAGAACCTATGGGGTCACACACACTAGAAGTATTGACCGATCCGATGGTTGAAAAGTGATTATGAATCACGAGTAATCAATTCGATTGATAATAAATTGAAGAAGGAACAATGGGAATTAATTAATTGGACTTAAACATGAAACCTACTTGGAGTAGGATTTCTGGAGTCCTAATTGGATTATGACTGGGAGTCCTACTTGGAGTAGGACTGGAATTTCTACTTGGAGTAGGATTCCTACAATCCTAATTAGATTAGAATTTTGAATTCAATTTGGATTCCTGCTTAGAATAGGATTCCTAGAAGTCCTAATCGGATTAGGATTTCGGATTCAAATTAGAGTCCTAATTGGATTAGGACTAAAATTGAATAAATCCTAATTGGATTAGGATTTCTTAAGTCCTAATTAATTATTAATCTAATGAATTAACAAGACTCCTAATTGGATTAGGATTGAAGAGTTCAATTGAGTCAAAATTGATTTAAGTTCTAATTAGATTAGGACTTACCTAGATTAGACCCAAAATTGGTTTACCCTTAGACTAAGCCTAATTAGATTAGGGCTTAGCCACATTAGGGCATCCCAATCCTCCTTAGAGGAGGATTAGGGCTAACCAAGAGGGAGGGGCGCAAAGGCAAGAAAAGAGGGGCCGGCGCCCCTCTTGGAAATAAGTCAAGGGCTCCTAACTTGTAGGAGCCCTTCATGCCTTTAAAAGGAGAAGTGGGCGGCACCCTAGGGCATTCATTGAAACACTATTCCTCTCCAACTCGTGGCCCCCTTCCTCCCTTTGGTCTTCAGCCGCAAGCAAGGAAGAACAAGAAGAAGGCCTTGGCGGCCTCCTCCCCTTCCCTTCCTTCTTCCAACGCAGGGAAAAGAAAAGGCTGTGTCTAGCCTTTGGTTCTTCTTCAAAGATCCTTTCTTCTTCTTCCTCCTTCCAAGCATAATCAAGAGTTGATTAAAAGGGAGGAAATCAGCCATCAAAAGAAGTCTCTGCAAGGGAGCTAGCACCCCGGGGAGACAAGAAAACCTTGATCGGTCCTCTACTTTGTGTGGACACCCGTAGAGGCCGGACGCTTGTGCGGCTTCAAGCGAACCCTCTTCCAAAACCACGATCATCAGGTTGCGGTGATCACCTACCCGCACAAAGGTGAAGATCTGATCTTCCTAATGTTTCAAAAGTATTTAATTCTTATCTAACTATGAACGATTTTTGAACAACATTCATGCGATGAATGGTTGATCCCGCACATGCCTCTTCCGCTGCATCTGAATTTTTAAAAATTATTCTGCGGCATGGGCGGGCTCTAACAACCCGATCTTCCATTCCTTCCCATCCGTCCGCGTATCCACTCCCAGCAGCCGAGATCCAGCATCTCCGCCTCTTCGTCCGCCCGTGACACATCTGGAGCCAATCCCCCGCTTCCGCGATTCAAAGCTTAATTTCCTCCAAGCCTCCGAGCCATCAAAGCCCACTCCGTTCATCGCGCCCCAGCATATCCCCTGCTTCCAGATTTCCTCCCGCGATGCCATCTTCCCCGCTTCCGCGTTCAAAAGAATTCCTCCCAGCCGATTGTGGGATTCATTCTTTCCGTGGATTGCGTCTTAGCATCCCACGATCTTCTCCCACATCCGCAGATCAAGCAACAGCCCTCATCCCGTTCGGAATGGATCACTCCACGGATTCCTCCGCATCCTCCCCTGCTTCAGCGGAATAGAGGACCAAATCTTCCCATCATGAGCTCCATCATCCACGGATTCAACTCTTCAGCATGAGCCATCCAGCCGTCCATGCTTCTCCCCAGCTTGATGGATTATTATCACAGCCGTGGGCAACATTCCAGCATCCACACCATCCTCAACTGCCAGCCACATCGTCAACGCGATCAGCTCCAATCTTGATCCCGCGGTCAGCTCCATCGATCCAGCCGATCTCGTCCATTCTGCCCCAACAATCACGCATGCGTTCTTTCTCCTCTCCACGCGAAATCATTGATCCACTGATCTTTGGTGGGGGTCTATAAAAGAAGGGATAAAAAGAAGAACAAGGGGGGCACGGTTTGAAGAACAGAGGAGGAGCCTCTGTTTGGAAGAAAAAGAAGTAAAAAAAAAAAGAGGGGGGGGGGGGGAGAGAATATTTTGGATATTTTGGGAATAATGGAAGCTGAAGTTTTTAATATGAAGATGGAAGGTCATCCGGAAGCCATGCGCGGCTAAACGTCCAATCTAGGGCTGGATGAAGCCCTAGTAATGTATCAGGACATTGTAGTTCTTACTCTTTTAATCTTTTTAGAGTTTGTTTAAATTCTTATCTTCAATGAAAAATTTCTTTTATGATGTTTAAACCTTGAGCATGTCATTTACTATTCATATTTGCTAAAGTAGTCTAAGATGATCCATGCCTAGAAAGATGAGGTGTGCTGCACCCTAGATTAGCATACTTAGGTAGACACTTCATGCTATACCGAAGATGGATCTTCCTAAAACTCTTTATGTTTTTATTCTAAAAGGCTTGTAGCCAATTTGCATGCCTCTCCAAAAGATAAAAATTAAGAACACAGTCCCTAATGCAATGCTATGCGGTGGATTCCAAACCCTAGATCCATCTGCTTTGATAAATTTTAATTCGTACTCATAGATTAATTCAGTATAATTAAGTTAGCAAACTCTTCTTTTTGATTTATTATTAAAGAAAAATAACTTGTCTCCAATCTCTGTGGACCGACACCCGTAATCACTATCCTACAGGATACGTGCTATTGCGTGGTTTACTTTTGAAATTGAAAGAATCGATCAATTTTTGGCGCCGTTGCCGGAAATTGCTAGCATAGTTGTTTTTCTTTTCATTTCAAAAAAAAAAAATTTCAAATATATATATATCTAAAATAAAAATATTTTCTATTTTTGTTACTTTTCTTTTTTTTTCTCTCTTACTAATTTTTAATTTCTCTTTTGGTATTATTTGATCAGGAATCGAAGAGGAGATTTGGGCTATCAAAAAGGAATGCTTTAGAGGTTTGTTTAAAAAAAAAAATTTGCTGGAAAAATTCCCTTTGGTAACCTCTAATTTTTTTTTAAAAAATTGATTATTAGCTTGAAATTCTGTGGTGATTGTTTGATTTTAATTTCAGCAAAAGTGTGAATGCATGCTTGATACATATGCACAAATTAATCCGCACATAGTAAGGGCAATCACCCTCACAAGATAAGAGCCGGATTTCATCACCGGACTCTTGCCCAACTTAGGTGAACTCAATCTCACATAGTGTCACTTTAATTAAAATCAATTAGACGTTGGCTCCTAGGGACATTCGAGATCAATAGGACGAAGATCACCGAAAGTCGCACCATTTTCGCTCTGTGGCTTAGTTGATGTCTAGGCAAACTTTGTCTCTATAAGGAAGACAGTTCATCTGTTCGAGGCAAGTGGTTTTTAAGTGGGACCTTTGCGAACGCATCGTGACCCCTACACTTACCTGGGAGCTTACCTGGTCAACTCGGTTCATTAGACCGGATTGGTCAACTCGGTTCATTAGACCGGATTGGAAGCTTAGGTGCCCTCTTTAAACCAGTTAGGAGCTGTCTAGTATTTTTAGGGCAAAAACAAGGATTGATGTGTTTTTCTTTCATTGCATGCTTGACTGATCAAGTACTAGTGTATGCAAGGGAGTCGTTCTAGAGTACGTGACCTATTACCTTTTGACCCTGAAATAGAACGGGCCCTTAGGAATATTCGAGCTAAGATCAGAACATTAGAATCATCCCCACCTCCTGAGATGGCTGAAGAACAACCCAAACTCCTGAGGGAGTACTTTACTCCCACCATTTACACTTCCCCATCTTGCATTCGATTACCTGAAGTAGCAGCTGTACAATATGAAATAAAGTCTAGTGTGATCCAAATGCTCCCATCTTTTTATGGGCTCACCAATGAAGACCCATATAAACACCTAGATGAATTTCTTGAGATTTGCACCACTGTCAAGATTCAAAACTTCACTGATGATTCTTTGAAACTTAGACTATTCCCTTTCTCCCTTAAAGATAGAGCCAAGCAATGGTTGAATTCTTTAGAAGCCAATTCGATTCATTCCTGGGATCAAATGCAATAAGAATTCCTTAAAAAATACTTTTCCATAGGAAGAACGAACCAGTTTAGACGTGCCATCACGAGCTTCTCCCAAACTGAGGGAGAAGAATTTCATGAAACTTGGGAGAGATTTCGGAACCTAATCCGTAAATGCCCACATCATCAAATACCTAAATGGCGGCTAGTGCAATGTTTCTATGATGGATTGACTGAACGAAACCGTCAGATGATCGATGCCGCATGCGGGGGACTTTCATGCTCCAAAATGAGCATGAAGCATGGCAATTATTTGAAAATCTTAATGAAAACTTCCTCCACCATGCTTCTTGTTCTCGTCAAGCACCCTCGAATTCTCAAAGAAAAGGGACCATTTGTAAAATAAGTCATTCTATGGACCTGTCTAGCAAGGTAGATGCATTGTCCCATAAGATTGACCAACTGATGATAGGAGGACATTTCATTAACTCTTTCCAAGCACAAGCATGTACTATCTGTTCTAGCCCATCCCACCCTATTCATGAGTGCCCCTCAGCACCCCAATTACCTGAACTCATGCAAGAACACATCAATGCTGCTCAAACACAGCCCAGACTGGGTAATGATCCATTTTCCAATACATATAACCCGGGCTGGCAGAATCATCCAGACTTTTCTTGGAAGCAGCAAGCTTCGAATACTGCCCAACCCTACTTCCAAAATTTTTAAAACCCTCAGATTTTTCAAACCCCATAAAATATTCATCCCTACTGTCCCTCGACTCAATTTCAACACACCCCTCCTCCACCCCAAAGAAACCCAGCCTTTGAGGAGAAAGTGTTGAACGCCCTTCAAGGTTTGGAACCATTACACAATTGGTGCACTCTCACACGCAATCCATCGCCAAGCTAGAATCCCAAATGGGGCAACTAGCTAATGCACTGAACAAGCGAGAGGAAGGAAAGCTTCCAAGCCAACCACTAAGTAATCCTAGGGGACAATACATGGCTCAAGAAAATCAACTAAATGCAATTCATCATGAACAAGCCAATGCTTTGACTACCCTAAGGAGTGGACGTGCAGTAGACAATAAGATTGGGAAAGATAACAATAAGGAAGGTGAAGAAGAGGATAGACATGTGTCAAATGAAAATATAAAACCTTCTTCTTCTTCAGCTAGTCCACCTTCTGCCAAAACTCACATTCCAAAGGCCCCATTTTCTAAAGCTCTTAATTCACCCTCCCCATTTAACAAAAAGGGAACTTCACTAGAGGAAATGATGGAGGTTTTCAAACAAGTGAAAATCAATCTTCCGCTTCTTGATGCTATTAGACAAGTTCCCTCCTATGCCAAATTTCTCAAAGACCTTTGTACCCAAAAGTGAAAATCTAGGACACATATGCCTAGAAAGATCTTCCTAACTGAGCAAGTGAGTTCTATTCTCCAACATAACACCCCTCCAAAATTCAAAGATCCTGGTGCTCCCACCATCTCCTGTGTCTTAGGAAATAATTTCATTGATCGAGCACACTTAGATCTAGGGGCAAGTGTCAACCTTTTACCTTATTCAGTTTATGAGAAACTTGGGTTAGGTGAGTTAAAACCAACCTCGGTATCCCTTCAATTGGCTGATCGATCTGTAAAAACACCACGTGGGATAATTGAAGATGTTCTTGTCAAGATAGACAAATTCTATTTTTCAGTAGATTTCATCGTTCTTGATATGGAACATGAACCTAATCCTAAAAAACAAATCTTCGTGATCCTTGGGCGTCCCTTTTTAGCAACAGCCAATGCGTGCATCAATTGTAGAACGGGGGTAATGAACATATCATTTGGGAACATGAAGGTAAAATTAAATATGTTCAATACGGCCGACCAACCCGCGAGGGAAGTTGAGTGTTTTATAATAGACAAAATAGATGACCTCATAGAAGGAGATGTGTTGCCCAGATAGACAACCCAAGAGGGAGGGGGTGAATTGGGTTTTAAAATAATTATTGCAATTAAATGGTTTGTGATTTACTAATTAATACTTTTTGCAAGTTGATTAATTAGATGCTATGTGCAGTGAATGAAATGAAAGTAAAAGACGACAAGGCAATCACAAACACAATGATTTTATAGTGGTTCGGAGCTAACCCTTGCTCCTACGTCCACTCCCCAAGCCTCACTTGGGAATTCACTATAACCCCTTGGATTACAGCCGGTTGTTTTACAAGCTCACAACCTAACTTGTTGTTTTACGAGATCACAACGAACTCGGTCGGTTTTTCCAGGCTCACCGACTAGAACCACCCGATTGTTTTTTCGGGATCACAATCAAACCTTACACGTTGGTTTCAACCTAGGCTCACCAACAAACCTTTACACCCTTGATTCAATCCCCTGATTGAATCAAGTAAGGACCAAATGATAGAGAAACAAACAGAAAAATACAGCTTCTAAACAAGCAGATATTCAGCAATATAAATAGGAGAGAAGTTAAGAGCCCTCAAACAAGTTTATGATGATGTAGAGGAGGGCTTCTCGAACTCTGGGTCTCCTCTTGAATGTCTTGAAGACTTGAAGGCTGAAGGAGACTTCTTTAATGCTGGGAAGAGTTGGTTGAATGGAGTTAATGGCCCTCTTCCTTCTTTTCCGTTGAAATTCTTTGGCAGATGAAGATTTCGTGTTTTCTTTGAAAGAAATATGACTTCTGTACCTTGCTACAGTTCTCTGTGGCTATTTAAGCCATTTCCCACGGAAACTAGCCGTTAGACACAATCTTCTAGCCGTTCTGCACATTCTGCACATCCTGACAATGTTTCCGTTGGGATCGGAGTCGACTCGCGCGATCTGGAGTCGACTCGGCTGCAGCAGGAGTCGACTCATACTTTTCTGGAGTCGGCTCGGCAACTGTTCCGGATTTGAATTAAAGTGCTCTTCTCGACTGGGAGTCGACTCGACTTAACCCGGAGTCGACTCCCCAAAGTCTGGAGCTGACCTGGCACTTTTGGAGTCGACTCATTCCAAGGAATCCATAGAGGTATTCTTCAACTTTGCTCACTCGAGTCGACTCGGAAATTTTGAGAGTCGACTCGGCGCTCAGAGTCCGAACTCCCGATCTTCTGTCTTTTGGCTCGTGCCGTCTTGGAGTCGACTCGGACTATTTCGGAGTCGACTCAGCTCTCAGTATCCGAAAAACAGTCTTCTGTCTTTTTGGGGTAGCGCTGCCTTGGAGTCGACTCGAACTGTCTTGGAGTCGACTCGCCTCTCAGAGATGAAAATACTGTCTTCTGTCTTTTTGGGGTCGCACTGTCTCGGAGTCGACTCAGGCTTTGCGGGAGTCGTCTCGGCTCTCAGTGTCCGAAAGTTGCTCTCTGACTTTTGCCTTGTATTACACTGGGAGTCGACTCTCGCTTCCTTTGGAGTCGACCTGCTAACCATCGGAGTCGACTCGCGTTCCTCAGGAGTCGACTCGGCTCTCAGGGTCCAAAATAACTTCTCTGTCTTTCTGTCTGTAACTCCCTGGAGTCGACTCATACTACTCTGGAGTCGACTCGGAAAGCATCGGAGTCGACTCGCGCTCTTCAAGAGTCGACTCGTTGACAGGTTTTGAGTTGGATCTTTCTGTCTGTCTGTTCTCAGTCGGAGTCGACTCGTAAGGTATAGGAGTCGACTCGAGCCTGTGCCAGTGCTTCTGATACGCTTGGAGTCGACTCGTAATATCCTAGAGTCGACTCGGATCTCAGACTTTGGTTCACGTTGTGTTCTTTACTTATCCAAATTGTATCGAACCAAATCTAGAGACACTTAACCATAAATTTACAAGAATTTTACTGAAACACTAGATTGAATTCATTAGTAAACATAAGATATACTCAAATACTTTGAGCTCATCAAAATCAAATAGGGTTATAATCAATCACTCCACAATCTCTCCCTTTTTGATGATGACAAAACATTGAGTATATGTAAAGTGAATTGCTCAACAAACAAGGAGATTTATAGTAAAATTTTAAAATGAATTCAAGTGTCTGGTTATTTAATTTATCCAAACCTGAAAGGTGTGAAACAATAAATTTTGAAGTTAAAGCTCCCCCTTTCATGTGGAATTATATAAGCCTTCATGTCATGCAATCAATTGTTTGGCTTATATATATTTAATGAGTTTGCTTTCTTAAAAAATTTGGATTCTCCCCCTCAACACATGCATTCAACTTTATTTTGATTCTCTGAAATTTCTTTTAGTGTATTGAAGCTTTTGAACTTAAATTTTCGGTTTTTAGAGAAAAAATCTGCCAATTTGTTCTTGAGTATGATTCAACTAATCTCCGAATATTCCTTGAATAGATTCTGGAGATTACTCCATTAGGAGCCCCAACAGAGAGATAATGAGCCTCGAGGTATCGAATCCACTAAGAACAAATTATTGTGTGTTTTAAAAGTTTTCTTTTTATTGATTTTCATTGATTCCCTTTACATGTCTATTAAATATATTTCTCCCCCTTTTTGTCATCATATCAAAAAGGAAGAAATCACATCACAGTATTGAAGCGATTAGAGATGAAATTTGCACAGTATTGAAGAAAATTGTCTACTCATTGTATTGATGTATATGTAGGTACACTTGTGAATACAAGGAGTAAAGCGATAAGTACATGTCTAAAACTGAAAAGGCAGGCTAGGATTTCTTCGAGGAGGATGTGGCTCCCTTGCCCAGTCTTGATTGTTCCATAAGTAGACTGACCCCATCTGTGACGTTCCCTAGCTGCGTGATGATCGCCGAGGTGGCCCTACTGTGGATCGAGGAGAGCTCAGTCAGACTCGCCTGGAGTGTGTCCAACTTGGCGATCAACACATTCGCCAGACGCTTGGCCCCCTGACTCTGGCTGCCCATGTCGTGTCGGATGTCATCTCGCATCTTTCGTGTGTTGCTTGTGACATCGCTCATGTTTGAGAATTGGGCTTGTATAAGGCTTCTGACATTGTATATCTCCTCCCTCAGATGAGCCGTCATCTCGGTCACGGCTGATAATGAGGGAACCAATGCAGAAGAGGGGGCAGTGGCTGGACCTCGGAGCTTCCTCAATAGGTCGTCCCGAAGATCCCGTACAATCTTCTGCCGCAACTCCCGGAGCTGCTCAGGAGAGATCCGGACCTCTAGTGGCTGAGTAGGAGGTGCTGAAGAAGAGGGTCCGGCTGAAGTGGATGGTACTGAAGTGGAGGGATGAGTGGGAATATCAGAATCATGGTCAAGGCTGGGGGAGTGTCGAGTAGTAGGTGTGGAAGAGGATGATTTCCTGACCCAGACTCCCTCTACCTTATCAAATCCCATCCTGTGAAGGGTTTCCTCACCCATGCGATCTGTGTATCGCAGTGCGCGAGAGGGTTCCCCCTCAGGAATGGGGATTTCGGACTCCCTAAAAATCAGGATATACATCATCCCATATGGAAGGGTGAGCCTAGGTTTGTCTAGTGGCTCACACAGATATTTGTAGATCAGTTTAGGGAAGTTAATTGGGGTGTCTTGGAGAATGTAATACATGAGGGCCAGGTCCCTCTCGGATACAAAGTCGAAGCAGCCGGTCTTAGGAAATAGGGTCCTAGAAATAATACTCAAGAGGAGCCGCATTTCAACTGATAGTGAACTAGCGGACACCTCATCTAGTGGGGATTGGGGTGGACTCCCTAATATGGCCGTAAGGGCCTCAGTCCTATCGGCCGGGTGAGTAGGAAATACCCCTACTTGGGGAAGATGTAGGATTTGTGCTATAAAATCCTCAGAAATGAATAAAGGGACATCCGCTACGGTTCCTTGTATTCCACCATTGCCCCTGGACACTGTCCCATAGAACTCCCTAACTAGCCCTAGGTAAGTGGGGAGATCTAGTGTGTAAAAGAACTCTAGTCCTTGGGCCCTCAACCTATCCCCTATAGTAAAGCCTTCCCGGGAGAGATAGTCGAAGTTGACATATCTCCCGGTGGAGACCGCCTTCCCGGCGCACGGACGCGAGGGAACCGGCCTCGGCGGGGAACGAACCGGAGGTTGTAGCCTCACGGGATCATTCCGAGCCTTGGACCGTCGCTCGGCGCCGCTCGCGGGTTAGGGCCTCTTCCGGCTTGGGACAACCATCTTACGGGGCATGCTTGACCTAGAGATGGGGTAAAAACCTAATGGACGGAAGAAGCTCGACGGAAAAACACTAACGGAGGTCGGAGACGATGTCGGAGACAGCTCTAGGGTTTGTGAACAGTGGGGGCGGTGAATAGAAGTGTTGATTAAACGCTTGGATTAGGGTTAAAATCTTGGATCCCGACTGCGAGTCGACTCCAGTAAGTCGCGAGTCGACTCGATCTCGAGTCGACTCCAAAATATGCGCGAGTCGACTCCCCTTATGCTGCCATCGACCTCGAGTCGACTCCCGTCTTTGTGCGAGTCGACTCCCTGTCATGAGCCGACTCTGAAACGTTATCCGAGTCGACTCGAACTCTGGCACGCACCTAAAAATCATGCTATTTTCGTACCAAACAAGGAACAATCACTAAGTTATGATCTGATTTGATGATCATAGATGAGAAACTCCATATTTAGCACAAGCTAATCATCAAAATCAATGAACTAGAAGAGAATATCACTAGGATGGATCAATCACTCCTAATCCTCTCCTAAGCACACTAAATCGCTCTTCACTCAAGGATTTTGTGAAGATGTCAGCGAGTTGATCATCTGTGCAAATAAATTGAAGTGTAACATCACCATTCAGTACATGATCTCTTATGAAGTGATGTCTTATTTCAATGTGTTTGGTTCTTGAGTGCTGAATTGGATTCTTAGTTAAGTTAATAGCACTTGTATTGTCACAATTAATGGAAATTTTATCTTGTTTAATTCCATAATCTTCCAGTTGTTGTTTGATCCACATGATTTGAGCACAACAACTCCCGGCAGCAACATATTCTGCTTCAGCAGTAGATAATGCAACCGAGTTTTGTTTCTTGCTAAACCATGAGATTAAATTTTCTCCTAAGAATTGACATGACCCGCTGGTGCTCTTTCTATCAAGTTTACAACCAGCAAAGTCTGAATCTGTGTATCCTATTAAGTTCAGGCTAGATTCTTTAGAATACCATAAGCCTATATTTTTCGTTCCTATTAGGATTTAAAGATTCTCTTGACTGCAATTAGATAAGATTCCTTAGGATTAGACTGATATCTAGCACACATGCATACACTAAACATGATATCAGGTCTACTTGCAGTGAGATATAATAAAGATCCTATCATACCTCTATACATCTTTTGATCTACAGATTTACCTGATTCATCTTGGTCTAGTTTGCATGATGAGCTCATGGGTGTGCTGATTGACTTGTTTCCCTCCATATCAAACTTCTTAAGCATCTCCTTGATGTATTTAGCTTGATTGATGAAGATCCCTTCTTCAGATTGTTTGATTTGAAGCCCGAAGAAATAGTTCAGCTCTCCCATCATGCTCATTTCAAACTCACTCTGCATCAAGTCAGCAAATTCTTCGCAGAGGCGATTGTTAGTAGCACCGAAAATAATATCATCAACATAAATCTGCACTACTAACATATCTTTATTTTTCTTCTTTAAAAACAGTGTTGTATCTACATTTTTCCTAGTGAACTCATGTTCTAGTAGAAATTTGCTAAGTCTTTCATACCATGCTCTAGGTGCTTGTTTCAAACCATAAAGTGCTTTGTTCAATTTATACACATGATTAGGGTATTGATGATTTTCAAAACCAGAAGGTTGTTCTACATACACCTCCTCATTAATATACCCATTTAAAAATGCACTTTTTACATCCATTTGAAATAATTTGAAATCCTTAGAGCATGCAAATGCTAGTAATAATCTAATTGCCTCAAGTCTAGCTACAGGAGCAAAGGTTTCATCAAAATCTATACCTTCTTCTTGATTATAGCCCTTTGCTACTAGTCTAGCCTTATACCTAATTACAATTTCATTTTTATCAAGTTTATTTTTATATATCCATTTGGTACCTATAATTGAATATTCAGAGGGTCGTTCAACTAGGTTCCATACCTTGTTTCTAGTAAATTGGTTTAATTCTTCTTGCATTGCATTTATCCAATTTACATCTTTTTCAGCTTCTTCTATGTGTTTGGGTTCAAAATGTGAGAAAAAAGCTAGATGGTTATTTAAGTTCCTAAGAGATGCTCTAGTCCTAACAGGTTGAGATGGATCATCTAAAATTAATTCCTTAGGATGCCCATGAGCATACCTCCAAGCCTTAGTCAGCCCATGAACCACAATAGCCTCTTGGCTTGATGATGCGTTTCCAATTAATTTTTGTTCATCTTCTTGTAATGTCATCTCATCAATCTTTTCTTCAAGTATTTCAGCATCATCATCAAGATCAACCCTCTTGCTAGAAGAGATATTACTAGAATCATCAAAAACTACATGTATAGATTCTTCAATAACAAGGGTTCTTTTATTAAAAACTCTATAGGCTTTACTAGTTGTAGAATACCCCAAAAATATACCCTCATCAGATTTAGAGTCAAATTTACCTAGATTATCTTTTCCACTATTATGAACAAAACACCTACATCCAAAGACATGAAAATAGTTTACTTTTGGTTTTCTATTTTTCCAAAGTTCATAAGGTATTTTTTTTATAATGGATCTCAATAAAACTCTATTTAATATATGACATGAGGTATTAATGGCTTCCCCCCAAAAGTACTTAGGGAGGTTACTTTCACATAATATGGTTCTAGCCATTTTCTCTAGGGTTCTATTTTTTCTTTCTACAACTCCATTTTGTTGTGGTGTCCTAGGTGCAGAAAAATTATGAGTTATTTCCTTTTTACTACAAAACTCATCAAATAAATAATTTTCGAATTCGGTTCCATGGTCACTTCTAATAGCTATGACTGAAGTATCTCTAGCATTTGTTACTTCCTTATGAAATTTCTTAAAAACTGAAAATGCTTGATCTTTATGAGCTAAGAACATGACCCAAGTATATCTAGAAAAGTCATCTACAATAACTAGACCATATTTATTTCCTCCTAGACTTGTGGCTCTAGTTGGTCCGAATAGATCCATGTGTAGTAGTTCTAGAGGTCTAGAGGTAGAGACACAATTTATGGATTTAAAGGAGTTCCTTGATTGTTTGCCATATTGACAAGTGTTGCCCAGTAGATACAACCCACGAGGGGGGGTGAATTGGGTCTTTTTAAACTTTTAGACTACTTCTAAAACTTTTCAATTAATTATGGCAAGTTATATAGATGCACAGTGAAATTTAAACTTAGCAACAGTTTGATGTATAGAATGTGACTAGATTGAATATGCTTGCAACTAAAGGATGCGCGGATAAAAGTTAAGCAAGCAATTTATCTAAGTAAGTAAGTGAGTAAGTTAGACAATGACAAGAATCATTACAAACACAACAAACATATAGTGGTTCGGTGCACCCCAGCACCTACATCCACTCCCCAAGACCTCTTGGGAATTTCACTATAATCCTACATATTACAGCCGGTTGTTTTACAAGCTCACAACCCAACTTGTTGTTTTGCGAGATAACAACGAACTCGATCGGTTTTCACAGGCTCACCGACTAGAACCAACCGATTGTTTTTCCGGGTTCACAATCAAACCCAGTTGGTTTTTCCCACAGGCTCACCAACCACAACCTTACAACGATTGTTTTCCGGGTTCACAATCAACCCAGTTGGTTTTCCCAAAGGCTCACCAACCACAACCTAACACCGTTGGTTTTTCCTTTGGCTCACCAACTAATCTTAACCCCTTGATTCAATCCCTTGATTGAATCAAGTTACAAGATATTAAAACTAAGGTTTAAAGACAAATACAAGCTTCTCACTTAAGCAGATATAGCAAATATAAATAAGTAAGGTAAAGAGAAGAAGCCCTCAAACTAATTCGTAGATGGAGGAACTCGGCTTCTTCTTCACTTGACCCTCTTCTGATTTTGCACGAAGTAGAGGATCACCGAGGCAGCACACAGTTGAAGAGGAAGCTTTGGGATTCACTTGGATGCTCTTCTTCTCTCTATTTTGCTTTGAATGGCCCTTTTGTGCTTTAGGGAGATTTTTCTTGTAATCTCTTCTAAATCTCTTTCCTAAATGTTCTCTCCCACTTCCATGCCGTCTCCCCTAGCTCTCCTCTTGATTTTATAGCTTTACATGTCGTGGAACCAGAAATCTAGCCGTTAGAGAGAAAAATAGAGCCGTTGTGCACAGTCTGCAACTCCTGACAAAGTTTCCGTTGGGATCGGAGTCGACTCGCGCGATCTGGAGTCGACTCGGCTGTAGCAGGAGTCGACTCATGCTTTTCTGGAGTCGGCTCGGCAACTATTCCAGATTTGAATTAAAGTGGTCTTCTCGACTGGGAGTCGACTCGACTTAACCCGGAGTCGACTCGCCAAAATCAGGAGCTGACCTTGCACTTTTGGAGTCGGCTCATCCCAAGGAATCCATAGATGTATTCTTCAACTTGGCTCACTCGAGTCGATTCGTGAATTCTGGGAGTCGACTCGGCGCTCAGAGGCCGAACTCCCGATCTTCTGTCTTTTGGCTCGTTCAGTCTTGGAGTCGACTCAAACTGTTCCGGAGTCGACTCGGCTCTCAGTATCCGAAAAACAGTCTTCTGTCTTTTTGGAGTAGCGCTGCCTTGGAGTCGACTCGAACTGTCTTGGAGTCGACTCGAGTCTCAGAGACAAAAAACACTGTCTTCTGTCTTTTGGTGTAGCGCTGTCTCGGAGTCGACTCGGGCTTTGCGGGAGTCGACTCGGCACTCAGTGTCTAAAATTGGCTCTCTGACTTTTTGCCTTGTATTTCTCTGGGAGTCGACTCTTGCTTCCTTAGGAGTCGACCTGCCAACCATTGGAGTCGACTCGAGTTCCTCAGGAGTCGACTCGGCTCTCAGGGTCCAAAATAGCTTCTCTGTGTTTCTGCCTTGTTACTCCCTGGAGTCGACTCGTACTATCCAGGAGTCGACTCGAGGACTATTCTTTTGGATTTTCCTTTAAATTTGCTCTTCCAACTTGAGTCCTTTGAACTTGAAACTTGGGCCAATGAAGTGTAACTTTCTTCCAACTTTTCTTGAGAGCTTTGGAGGCCTTCTTGTGTTCTTCCAGCTTGCTATGTTCCTTGCAAAATGAATATTTTTCTCCTTGCAACACAAACATTAGTATTTATACTTCAAGATTTTTGTGATCATCAAAATCAATCTTTAAATCAATCTTTGGGTCATCAGTCTCCCCCTTTTTGATGATGACAAAACTTGGAGTATATGCAATATAAAATATATTGTGTTCTAGAAGTAGTGCATAGCTAAGTTGTTTAAAGTAGAAAATATATATCTTTAACATATACTTCATGATAATGCTTTAGATTTAATCAACTTAACATAATCAACACATAAAGCATTATGAGCATATACTTAGATATTTCTCCCCCTTTTTGACAACATCAAAAAGATAGTGAAACATTAAGCACAAAGATAAGAATACTCAAATATTTTTTTTTCTGATTGTACTCTGATTTGCATGTCAAATTATTGCAAGGATGTGAATCATATAAATTAAGGCAATAATATTAGAATAAGATTAATGAGCATAGATCAGAGTCAATTAAGATAATTTCAGAGCAGAACACATCGAATGTGATTCCAAGGATAGTTTTCAACTCAAGTGTAGATGGAATCTTTCTTAAGTTAATTCAAGAAGTACCACGAATGATATTCAAAGAAAGCACGAATGAAAATCTAACCTCTCTTCAATAATAAGTATGAAAGCTTGTTCATTTAAGATCTTTTGCCCAATATATTAAGTATTTTATCAACATGAGAGCAATTTAATTAATTTTCAGAGTATAAGATCAAAACATATATACTTGAAAAACATATCATCATGTTGGATCATTAATTCTTAATGACTTCAAAGTTCTTTAATGATAATAAGAGCATTGGGGCACAAATACCAAAACATGGATTCATGCAATTTTTGATATATCTTAGAGCTCTTTTAAAGATTTTCTTTTATTCCTTTAGAAAATAAGCACAATTTGATACATAAAAATAGAAATTGGCACAAAATTGAAGTTCTAAGGAGCAAGCCAATTAGGACTCATTAGTAAATTTCAAAATAGATTTTCTAAGTGATACTCAAGAAAATTCAATACATTATTCTCCCCCTTTTTCATTAAGTTAGAGGCTCTTAAGATCAACTGTTTGAATTGCAATTTGGTTCATGATTTATGCATAAGATATATTAACCAAATAACAAGCCTCAAGGAGTATCATAAAGATTTTCAGATTTAAATTTCAGATGATACATATTGGAGAGCATTAGGATCACTTTTCACTTGGTATGCTTTCTCTCTCCTTTAGTTATAGATTTATGCGATTAAGTTCCATAAGATCTCTCCTTCTGAGATTTTCTTTCTCCCCCTCAATTGATCATTCCATTTAAGAGTTTAGAATTGGAAGATAATGTTCAGTAAAATTGTCAATCGCAAAAAAAATATATTTTCTATAAGTTTCAGCTTATTTTCATAAGACTCAATGTTTGAGATAAGACAACCTTTATAGAACTCATCTCAAGGTATAAACTCATTATATAATTAAAGCAAGTCTTGCAATATAAGGAGGTTCATCAAAATCAATCCATAAAATTCAAGGTATGCATTAAAGTAACTATAGGATAAGATACTGAATATCTAAAGCTCCCCCTCAAAAGATGCATTCTTCTTTAATCATTCTTTTCTTTTGTTGAATTTCAGATTTTAATGATAAACGTGAATAAAACTGAAACTTTATGATATCAAGAATGTAGAGTGATCTAGAATTATTCAAAATTTATAGCAATCACTCTTTTTAATCTTTCAAGAACAAGTTATGCTTCCTCTTAATCTTTGAGAAAATGTACTGAAATATTAATCAGAAAATGATTCATTTGAAGCTCAAATTCTTTTAAAAGCATTTACATTTTCTTTCTTTTAAGAATCATTTGAGTGAGCTGAAATGTTTCTAGACTTAAGATCATTCACTCTCTTAATAATATATATATATATATATATTGATGGAAGTCTTTAATAATGTAGGAGAGAAAAACATATAGATGATCATTGAAGTATATATATTTATAGAACTCAATTTCTTAATTATAGTTTTTCAGCAATGTATACATGAAGCACAATAAATCTTTTTAATATCAAAATAAAATCATATATTTAAAAATGTTTGTTTGCAATTAAGATCATTGAAAGACACATCATTTAGACCAATATTAGTACACTTTAAGGATAAGAAAAGATATGTTTCGGATGCGTATCGAGACAATCAACCAAGGCGTCAAAATTAATTCTGTTTTTCTTATATTAAAATTTTCATTTAGAAATTATATTCAGTTATTCTCCTGAATGACGTGATTATTGAAGCATATAACTAAGGTTACAAAGATGTAACGATATAAGCATTTTTAAGTTAAGTTTAAGCTTTTATACAAAATTAGATTCTGAATTTTCATAAGAATTTCCAAGAAGGCTTTCACAATTATAATTTTAGATATGTATCTTCTACATTGTAGCTCATCTTAAATCACTAAGATTGAAAACACATATTTCAATAACATTAGAGCACTTTCAGAATCTTTATATTTAATATTGAGTTTCGATACACAATGGAGGATATTTTAATAAGTATTAGGACATTATGTATCAAAATTAGGCAAGCAGAAAGATAGATCAAGATTAATTCATTTTGCCTAAATAGAAGTATCCTTCTCTTCTTCTTTTTATAAATCTATTTAACTTCCAAAGATAATCGTGAATGATAAAACTGAAATTTCTTCTTAATATTACTTAAAAACTTTATGTAGTATTTCAAACATTCAAGCATTGGAACACAAGTTAGTTTGAGGCAAGGGTGAAGCAAAAACTTGTGAGCAAAGTTAAGACATATTCCAATCAACTTATCCAAGCATGGAGCATTACAAAATATTGAGAACCCATAATTCAAGACATCATGCCATATGCAAAATAGATTATGTGTTAAGTCATACATTGAAATATTAAGAATAAGCATGTCAAGGACCAAAATCAATTCTTTTCAAATAAACTCCCCTTATTTAAATATAATCTTGCACTGATTTCATTCTTAAGGTGTGTTTCCAAGTGATTAAAGCTTGACTTGATTCTTCTTATACTTTCATTTACTTTGTCATTCATTTTTACTTTCTTGTGCTCTATACTCTATTTGCTCCCTATCCGGTGGAGTTGGAAGGGGCACGAGGTACTACCACTAGCCTCCCTCTTATGCCGTCCCTAATATGCCCTACACCGAATAGTTGGGTCAAATAGTGCCGGGTACTACCACTAGCCTCCCCATTGGTACCATCCCTATGATGAGCAATATAGAAAGGTTAAAATGTTCACTTGAAACTCTCTCTATTTAAGTGTAATTAATTACGAATTTTATCCCTTCCAAAAGAATGCTCACACAAGTATCACAAATGTGCCGAATATATTATGCTTGTTTTTGCTTTTGCTTAAGATTGGAGTACTTGCCTTCTCTTGAATAATATCCATTTTCTTTTCTTTATCTCTCTCTCTTTTTGTTATTCTCAAGTAATTTACATGAAAGAACAGAATAAAGAAATAATCTTATGTATCATATAGATGTATATCATGCAAACAACATTTTCATTAAGCTCATGGATTCATAATTTCTCACAAGTTATTTTAAATCAAAATTTTAAGCATAAACTTGTGTATTTCATGGTTATGACATAGGCAAAGATATATTTTAGTTTGGGCAAACCATGAAACAATTTCTAAAAGTATAAGTCAATCAATATATATATAGACATGATATCAAAAATTAACAATTAAAGATCTTAATCATGCCATAATAAGATTTAAGTTATTGACTTTGCTCAATTAATTTATGAGAGAGGTATCTAGAATTACCAATTCATTCTACATTCTTCAGTCAAATACCTACTAGATTTCTTATGTATGAACTTTTGGCTGATGAAGGTCCTCTCTCTTGTTTGCATGTGAATGTTTATTGTATCTTACATGGAGATATCCTTCAAGTAGAAATCTCTTATTTTCTTGCTCAAGGATCCTGCATTATTAACAAACTCCTTTTCTTTCTTGAAAGAAAGTCATTAGTTTTTTCAAGATACAAAACATTCATAGAGCATATTTCTTATCTGGGTGACTCAATCATAGGATATGACAACAATTGAATGTTGAGTCACTTTACTCAAGAGATTGCCTAAATATAAGCAAACACATGTCACTTGAACTTAAGAGATAGTTTCATTAACCAAGATGGTTCAAGGACAAGCATGTGAGGCAATAGAAAGATTTATCAAGGTCAAATCAATTTTTTATTTTCAGAATCAATTTAGCTTAGATTCTATTTGCTTAAGATAATTATCAATAAGACATGCTAGCTAAGTTTTGATCAAATTGCCTTAAACAATTGTTTCTATCAAAATCCAGATTATGATTCATTTGTTATCAATAAATTATGATTCATTAGAGTTAGATTGAAGTCTTGCACAAGGTCACATAATGATCACACAATCTGGTCTATTAGGTATATGATAAAATAATTATTCTATCATGCTTTTGATGCTTGTTCCAAATCACAAATTGCTTTATCATATTTGTAATGAGTGTTTTCAAATAAGGTGGTTATTTTACATAGATCTCCTTTTTTTTTAATGAAATAACCACACAGGAGTGTATTCTACACATTCATTTAACAGAATATAAAGCTCATAAAGCAAGCAAATGATAATGGTGATCTTTACTTCTAATCATGCAAAAATTTCATCAAGATTTATTTCATCTTTTCTTGATTTAGTCTTTTAGTAGTTATCAATTTTTCTTCATTAAGTGCATTTCTGAAAAACTCAATTTGGTTCTAATTATTAACAAGTTTTCAGATTGTTATATGTAAAAGATTAATCATATACATATATAATTTGATTTTAGTATTTTGATAATAAATCATTAGTCTCATAAAGAATAAACTGAATTGATATTTCTTCAACTAGAATCTTTTTATTGAATATTCTATACGCATTGCTTGATGAATGATATCCAAGGATCGAAATATCTTTATCAGATTTGGCATTATTTTCAAAAGACCATATCAAGCATATCATAAGCTACTGAAAATATGAAAGATATGCAATAGATCATTTTCTATTTTTCAGAAGATCAAATGGAGTTTTCATCAATAATAGACCTAATAGAAACCATATATATGACAAGCAATGATGATAGCTTTTAACAAAAAATCATTTAAGTGGATGACTATCATACAACATTGCCTTCTTCATTTCTTCAAGGATTCTATTAATCCTATTTTACTTATAGTGTTCTTGGTGCAGAAACAATTGAATTCAATATTATTTTCTGTGCACAACTTAATACAAAATTGGTTTTCAACACTATGCCATGATCTTTACTTTCATAGTTTGTAAACCTTTTTCATTTGATCCCTTTTTGTGAGTTTGTGCCAATGCAGAAAATATTTTAATTTAAGTGCCAAGAACAAAACCAATGTAAGCTTTTGAAAACTTAGTGTTGGAAACAACAACTTTAGATTTAGAAATTGATTTTTGTTTGTTTCCTTAGTTAACATACATAGTAACCTTTGACCTTTCAAAAGATACTCTAAGTAAGCCAATGGCAAGGTCTTTTGAGATTAAGTACATACTAGCATGAGTTGATTTTATATCCCAAAGATGGTTTCTTTAATCTTGGTATTCATAGTGCATATATTCAAAGGCATACCAAGTGCACATTTTCATATCTATGATCGATAAACAATAATGCCGTGGATAAAAACTCTCAATCAAGCATATAGAGAATTCATAGAGTTATTCTTAGCAACTTATCCAATAGTGAGTAAATCATACTATAAAATGAAGTGATTTGATACTATTTTCAAAAGTATTTTCTATATCACAAAATTGATCAATACTTGCAATTCATATTTTAATCAAATACTAAAGCAAAAGTAATGATGAGATGCAAGGGTTACTGATTTCATTATTATTATTTTTTAATTACTTTTCATAAGTGTATTTTAAGTTTCACTCTTTAATGTGTGTCTAGAGCACTCATTTGTATGAAAGTTCCATTTGTTTCATGGGTATCTTGGCACACCTTCATCTACATCCTCATATTTTCATTTTGGGTACCCAAGCTTGCTTGGGTCCTTGAGAGTTAGGACATATAGTTCCTTTTGGAATCTAAATTTGTTTAATTATAATAACTTTACTACTTGATTTAATTATGTTAGAACGATAGGTAAAGTTGTTATGCCCATTCTTTTCATGTTTGAAATAAGTTATCTTGTTTAATGGTTTGCTTGGTGAATTGATAACCTTTTTCTTTAGGGATTCATTGCTAAGTGAAGGAGTTAAGCCAAATTTTGATTTATCAAAATCAGCATGTTGGCTTTCAAACATCATTTTTAATCTTTCTGAACTTACAGTAAATTTGTTAATAAAAGACTTCAATTGGTTAATTTCTTTACTTAAGTTTTGATTTTCTTTAATTAAATTCTGATTTTTCTGAATTAATTGTTCTGAATTTAACCTTAAAATTTTATTTTCAGAATTTAGTTTATCTTGTATTTCATCATTAGAATTTCTTTCTTTTAAAATATTTAGATTTAGTTTCTTAAGATTTTTATTCTTCACCGCTAATTTTCTATATTCACCATACAAATCATGAAAAGCATTTAATAATTCATCATAAGAGAATTCTTCTTGAAAATCATTTGAGGTAAGAGTAGATTCAGATTTTACCTTGTCTTCTTGTGCCATAAAGCATGAGTTAGTTACCTCTTGTAGTTCCTTGGAGCTAATATCATCATTGTTGCTCCTAACTTTTAATTTCTTGCTTGACTCTTTCTTGGTCAAGGCTTTCTTTCTTTTTATCTCTTTCTTCCTTTCTTCTACCTTCCTCTTCTTCTTTGTCTTTAGGAAGCTTTTGAATCTTTCTTCCTGATTTAGAGTGTTTCCAGCATGCTCAATGTTAGTCTTGCAATTATCCTCAAGTAAACTAACATGGGGTTCTTCGGAAATATCATAAGTTGCTTCAAGAGTATCCCATATTTGTTTGGCAGATGAACATATACAAATTTGGTTGAAAATATTTTTATTAAATGCACAGTAGAGAAGGTTCATAGCCTTAGCATTTAGTTCAGCCAAATTTTTATCGAACATACTTTCAATTAATTTCGTGGGTGTGTGTAGGCCATTTGTTATGACATTCCATAACTCATAGTTTTGTGATTGAGTAAAAATTTTCATTCTAGCTTTCCATTGAATATAGTTAGATCCATCAAACAGTGGAGGTCTGTTTGTGGAAAGTCCCTCAGCAAGTAATACGTTATGTGGGGTTGTCATGATCTTTGGCTCTAGTCGGTTAAGACTACAAATAATATTTGAGCACCTGCTCTGATACCACTTGTTGCCCAGTAGATACAACCCAAGAGGGGGGGTGAATTGGGTCTTTTTAAACTTTTAGACTACTTCTAAAACTTTTCAATTAATTATGCTAAGTTATATAGATGCACAATGAAATTTAAACTTAGCAACAGTTTGATGTATAGAATGTGACTAGATTGAATATGCTTGCAACTAAAGGATGCGCGGATAAAAGTTAAGCAAGCAATTTATCTAAGTAAGTAAGTGAGTAAGTTAGACAATGACAAGAATCATTACAAACACAACAAACATATAGTGGTTCGGTGCACCCCAGCACCTACATCTACTCCCCAAGACCTCTTGGGAATTTCACTATAATCCTACAGATTACAGCCAGTTGTTTTACAAGCTCACAACCCAACTTGTTGTTTTGCGAGATAACAACGAACTCGGTCGGTTTTCACAGGCTCACCGACTAGAACCAACCGATTGTTTTCCCGGGTTCACAATCAAACCCAGTTGGTTTTCCCCATAGGCTCACCAACCACAACCTTACAACGATTGTTTTCCGGGTTCACAATCAATCCAGTTGGTTTTCCCAAAGGCTCACCAACCACAACCTAACACCGTTGGTTTTCTCTTTGGCTCACCAACTAACCTTAACCCCTTGATTCAATCCCTTGATTGAATCAAGTTACAAGATATTAAAACTAAGGTTTAAAGACAAATACAAGCTTCTCACTTAAGCAGATATAGCAAATATAAATAAGTAAGGTAAAGAGAAGAAGCCCTCAAACTAATTCGTAGATGGAGGAACTCGGCTTCTTCTTCACTTGACCCTCTTCTAATTTTGCACGAAGTAGAGGATCACCGAGGTAGCACACAGTTGAAGAGGAAGCTTTGGGATTCACTTGGATGCTCTTCTTCTCTCTATTTTGCTTTGAATGGCCCTTTTGTGCTTTAGGAAGATTTTCCTTGTAATCTCTTCTAAATCTCTTTCCTAAATGTTCTCTCCCACTTCCATGCCGTCTCCCCTAGCTCTCCTCTTGATTTTATAGCTTTACATGTCATGGAACCAGAAATCTAGCCGTTAGATAGAAAAATAGAGCCGTTGTGCACAGTCTGCAATTCCTGACAAAGTTTCCGTTGGGATCGGAGTCGACTCGCGCGATCTGGAGTCGACTCGGCTGTAGCAGGAGTCGACTCATGCTTTTCTGGAGTCGGCTCGGCAACTGTTCCAGATTTGAATTAAAGTGGTCTTCTCGACTGGGAGTCGACTCGACTTAACCCGGAGTCGACTCGCCAAAATCAGGAGCTGACCTTGCACTTTTGGAGTCGGCTCATCCCAAGGAATCCATAGATGTATTCTTCAACTTGGCTCACTCGAGTCGACTCGTGAATTCTGGGAGTCGACTCGGCGCTCAGAGGCCGAACTCCCGATCTTCTGTCTTTTGGCTCGTTCAGTCTTGGAGTCGACTCGAACTGTTCCGGAGTCGACTCAGCTCTCAGTATCCGAAAAACAGTCTTCTGTCTTTTTGGAGTAGCGCTGCCTTGGAGTCGACTCGAACTGTCTTGGAGTCGACTCGAGTCTCAGAGACAAAAAACACTGTCTTCTGTCTTTTGGTGTAGCGCTGTCTCGGAGTCGACTCGGGCTTTGCGGGAGTCGACTCGGCACTCAGTGTCTGAAATTGGCTCTCTGACTTTTTGCCTTGTATTTCTCTGGGAGTCGACTCTTGCTTCCTTAGGAGTCGACCTGCCAACCATTGGAGTCGACTCGAGTTCCTCAGGAGTCGACTCGGCTCTCAGGGTCCAAAATAGCTTCTCTGTGTTTCTGCCTTGTTACTCCCTGGAGTCGACTCGTACTATCCAGGAGTCGACTCGAGGACTATTCTTTTGGATTTTCCTTTAAATTTGCTCTTCCAACTTGAGTCCTTTGAACTTGAAACTTGGGCCAATGAAGTGTAACTTTCTTCCAACTTTTCTTGAGAGCTTTGGAGGCCTTCTTGTGTTCTTCCAGCTTGCTATGTTCCTTGCAAAATGAATATTTTTCTCCTTGCAACACAAACATTAGTATTTATACTTCAAGATTTTTGTGATCATCAAAATCAATCTTTAAATCAATCTTTGGGTCATCAGTCTCCCCCTTTTTGATGATGACAAAACTTGGAGTATATGCAATATAAAATATATTGTGTTCTAGAAGTAGTGCATAGCTAAGTTGTTTAAAGTAGAAAATATATATCTTTAACATATACTTCATGATAATGCTTTAGATTTAATCAACTTAACATAATCAACACATAAAGCATTATGAGCATATACTTAGATATTTCTCCCCCTTTTTGACAACATCAAAAAGATAGTGAAACATTAAGCACAAAGATAAGAATACTCAAATATTTTTTTTTCTGATTGTACTCTGATTTGCATGTCAAATTATTGCAAGGATGTGAATCATATAACTCAAGGCAATAATATTAGAATAAGATTAATGAGCATAGATCAGAGTCAATTAAGATAATTTCAGAGCAGAACACATCGAATGTGATTCCAATGATAGTTTTCAACTCAAGTGTAGATGGAATCTTTCTTAAGTTAATTCAAGAAGTACCACGAATGATATTCAAAGAAAGCACGAATGAAAATCTAACATCTCTTCAATAATAAGTATGAAAGCTTGTTCATTTAAGATCTTTTGCCCAATATATTAAGTATTTTATCAACATGAGAGCAATTTAATTAATTTTCAGAGTATAAGATCAAAACTTATATACTTGAAAAACATATCATCATGTTGGATCATTAATTCTTAATGACTTCAAAGTTCTTTAATGATAATAAGAGCATTGGGGCACAAATACCAAAATATGGATTCATGCAATTTTTGATATATCTTAGAGCTCTTTTAAAGACTTTCTTTTATTCCTTTAGAAAATAAGCACAATTTGATACATAAAAATGGAAATTGGCACAAAATTGAAGTTCAAAGGAGCAAGCCAATTAGGACTCATTAGTGAATTTCAAAATAGATTTTCTAAGTGATACTCAAGAAAATTTAATACATTATTCTCCCCCTTTTTCATTAAGTTAGAGGCTCTTAAGATCAACTGTTTGAATTGCAATTTGGTTCATGATTTATGCATAAGATATATTAACCAAATAACAAGCCTCAAGGAGTATCATAAAGATTTTCAGATTTAAATTTCAGATGATACATATTGGAGAGCATTAGGATCACTTTTCACTTGGTATGCTTTCTCTCTCCTTTAGTTATAGATTTATGCGATTAAGTTCCATAAGATCTCTCCTTCTGAGATTTTCTTTCTCCCCCTCAATTGATCATTCCATTTAAGAGTTTAGAATTGGAAGATAATGTTCAGTAAAATTGTCAATCGCAAAAAAAAAATATTTTCTATAAGTTTCAGCTTATTTTCATAAGACTCAATGTTTGAGATAAGACAACCTTTATAGAACTCATCTCAAGATATAAACTCATTATATAATTAAAGCAAGTCTTGCAATATAAGGAGGTTCATCAAAATCAATCCATAAAATTCAAGGTATGCATTAAAGTAACTATAGGATAAGATACTGAATATCTAAAGCTCCCCCTCAAAAGATGCATTCTTCTTTAATCATTCTTTTCTTTTGTTGAATTTCAGATTTTAATGATAAACGTGAATAAAACTGAAACTTTATGATATCAAGAATGTAGAGTGATCTAGAATTATTCAAAATTTATAGCAATCACTCTTTTTAATCTTTCAAGAACAAGTTATGCTTCCTCTTAATCTTTGAGAAAATGTACTGAAATATTAATCAGAAAATGATTCATTTGAAGCTCAAATTCTTTTAAAAGCATTTACATTTTCTTTCTTTTAAGAATCATTTGAGTGAGCTGAAATGTTTCTAGACTTAAGATCATTCACTCTCTTAATAATATATATATATATATATTGATGGAAGTCTTTAATAATGTAGGAGAGAAAAACATATAGATGATCATTGAAGTATATATATTTATAGAACTCAATTTCTTAATTATAGTTTTTCAGCAATGTATACATGAAGCACAATAAATCTTTTTAATATCAAAATAAAATCATATATTTAAAAATATTTGTTTGCAATTAAGATCATTGAAAGACACATCATTTAGACCAATATTAGTACACTTTAAGGATAAGAAAAGATATGTTTCGGATGCGTATCGAGACAATCAACCAAGGCGTCAAAATTAATTCTGTTTTTCTTATATTAAAATTTTCATTTAGAAATTATATTCAGTTATTCTCCTGAATGACGTGATTATTGAAGCATATAACTAAGGTTACAAAGATGTAACGATATAAGCATTTTTAAGTTAAGTTTAAGCTTTTATACAAAATTAGATTCTGAATTTTCATAAGAATTTCCAAGAAGACTTTCACAATTATAATTTTAGATATGTATCTTCTACATTGTAGCTCATCTTAAATCACTAAGATTGAAAACACATATTTCAATAACATTAGAGCACTTTCAGAATTTTTATATTTAATATTGAGTTTCGATACACAATGGAGGATATTTTAATAAGTATTAGGACATTATGTATCAAAATTAGGCAAGCAGAAAGATAGATCAAGATTAATTCATTTTGCCTAAATAGAAGTATCCTTCTCTTCTTCTTTTTGTAAATCTATTTAACTTCCAAAGATAATCGTGAATGATAAAACTGAAATTTCTTCTTAATATTACTTAAAAACTTTATGTAGTATTTCAAACATTCAAGCATTGGAACACAAGTTAGTTTGAGGCAAGGGTGAAGCAAAAACTTGTGAGCAAAGTTAAGACATATTCCAATCAACTTATCCAAGCATGGAGCATTACAAAATATTGAGAACCCATAATTCAAGACATCATGCCATATGCAAAATAGATTATGTGTTAAGTCATACATTGAAATATTAAGAATAAGCATGTCAAGGACCAAAATCAATTCTTTTCAAATAAACTCCCCTTATTTAAATATAATCTTGCACTGATTTCATTCTTAAGGTGTGTTTCCAAGTGATTAAAGCTTGACTTGATTCTTCTTATACTTTCATTTACTTTGTCATTCATTTTTACTTTCTTGTGCTCTATACTCTATTTGCTCCCTATCCGGTGGAGTTGGAAGGGGCACGAGGTACTACCACTAGCCTTCCTCTTGTGCCGTCCCTAATATGCCCTACACCGAATAGTTGGGTCAAATAGTGCCGGGTACTACCACTAGCCTCCCCATTGGTACCATCCCTATGATGAGCAATATAGAAAGGTTAAAATGTTCACTTGAAACTCTCTCTATTTAAGTGTAATTAATTACGAATTTTATCCCTTCCAAAAGAATGCTCACACAAGTATCACAAATGTGCCGAATATATTATGCTTGTTTTTGCTTTTGCTTAAGATTGGAGTACTTGCCTTCTCTTGAATAATATCCATTTTCTTTTCTTTATCTCTCTCTCTTTTTGTTATTCTCAAGTAATTTACATGAAAGAACAGAATAAAGAAATAATCTTATGTATCATATAGATGTATATCATGCAAACAACATTTTCATTAAGCTCATGGATTCATAATTTCTCACAAGTTATTTTAAATCAAAATTTTAAGCATAAACTTGTGTATTTCATGGTTATGACATAGGCAAAGATATATTTTAGTTTGGGCAAACCATGAAACAATTTCTAAAAGTATAAGTCAATCAATATATATATAGACATGATATCAAAAATTAACAATTAAAGATCTTAATCATGCCATAATAAGATTTAAGTTATTGACTTTGCTCAATTAATTTATGAGAGAGGTATCTAGAATTACCAATTCATTCTACATTCTTCAGTCAAATACCTACTAGATTTCTTATGTATGAACTTTTGGCTGATGAAGGTCCTCTCTCTTGTTTGCATGTGAATGTTTATTGTATCTTACATGGAGATATCCTTCAAGTAGAAATCTCTCATTTTCTTGCTCAAGGATCCTGCATTATTAACAAACTCCTTTTTTTTCTTGAAAGAAAGTCATTAGTTTCTTCAAGATACAAAACATTCATAGAGCATATTTCTTAACTGGGTGACTCAATCATAGGATATGACAACAATTGAATGTTGAGTCACTTTACTCAAGAGATTGCCTAAATATAAGCAAACACATGTCACTTGAACTTAAGAGATAGTTTCATTAACCAAGATGGTTCAAGGACAAGCATGTGAGGCAATAGAAGGATTTATCAAGGTCAAATCAATTTTTTATTTTCAGAATCAATTTAGCTTAGATTCTATTTGCTTAAGATAATTATCAATAAGACATGCTAGCTAAGTTTTGATCAAATTGCCTTAAACAATTGTTTCTATCAAAATCCAGATTATGATTCATTTGTTATCAATAAATTATGATTCATTAGAGTTAGATTGAAGTCTTGCACAAGGTCACATAATGATCACACAATCTGGTCTATTAGGTATATGATAAAATAATTATTCTATCATGCTTTTGATGCTTGTTCCAAATCACAAATTGCTTTATCATATTTGTAATGAGTGTTTTCAAATAAGGTGGTTATTTTACATAGATCCCCTTTTTTTTTAATGAAATAACCACACAGGAGTGTATTCTACACATTCATTTAACAGAATATAAAGCTCATAAAGCAAGCAAATGATAATGGTGATCTTTACTTCTAATCATGCAAGAATTTCATCAAGATTTATTTCATCTTTTCTTGATTTAGTCTTTTAGTAGTTATCAATTTTTCTTCATTAAGTGCATTTCTGAAAAACTCAATTTGGTTCTAATTATTAACAAGTTTTCAGATTGTTATATGTAAAAGATTAATCATATACATATATAATTTGATTTTAGTATTTTGATAATAAATCATTAGTCTCATAAAGAATGAACTGAATTGATATTTCTTCAACTAGAATCTTTTTATTGAATATTCTATACGCATTGCTTGATGAATGATATCCAAGGATAGAAATATCTTTATCAGATTTGGCATTATTTTCAAAAGACCATATCAAGCATATCATAAGCTACTGAAAATATGAAAGATATGCAATAGATCATTTTCTATTTTTCAGAAGATCAAATGGAGTTTTCATCAATAATAGACCTAATAGAAACCATATATATGACAAGCAATGATGATAGCTTTTAACAAAAAATCATTTAAGTGGATGACTATCATACAACATTGCCTTCTTCATTTCTTCAAGGATTCTATTAATCCTATTTTACTTATAGTGTTCTTGGTGCAGAAACAATTGAATTCAATATTATTTTCTGTGCACAACTTAATACAAAATTGGTTTTCAACACTATGCCATGATCTTTACTTTCATAGTTTGCAAACCTTTTTCATTTGATCCCTTTTTGTGAGTTTGTGCCAATGCAGAAAATATTTTAATTTAAGTGCCAAGAACAAAACCAATGTAAGCTTTTGAAAACTTAGTGTTGGAAACAACAACTTTAGATTTAGAAATTGATTTTTGTTTGTTTCCTTAGTTAACATACATAGTAACCTTTGACCTTTCAGAAGATACTCTAAGTAAGCCAATGGCAAGGTCTTTTGAGATTAAGTACATACTAGCATGAGTTGATTTTATATCCCAAAGATGGTTTCTTTAATCTTGGTATTCATAGTGCATATATTCAAAGGCATACCAAGTGCACATTTTCATATCTATGATCGATAAACAATAATGCCGTGGATAAAAACTCTCAATCAAGCATATAGAGAATTCATAGAGTTATTCTTAGCAACTTATCCAATAGTGAGCAAATCATACTATAAAATGAAGTGATTTGATACTATTTTCAAAAGTATTTTCTATATCACAAAATTGATCAATACTTGCAATTCATATTTTAATCAAATACTAAAGCAAAAGTAATGATGAGATGCAAGGGTTACTGATTTCATTATTATTATTTTTTAATTACTTTTCATAAGTGTATTTTAAGTTTCACTCTTTAATGTGTGTCTAGAGCACTCATTTGTATGAAAGTTCCATTTATTTCATGGGTATCTTGGCACACCTTCATCTACATCCTCATATTTTCATTTTGGGTACCCAAGCTTGCTTGGGTCCTTGAGAGTTAGGACATATAGTTCCTTTTGGAATCTAAATTTGTTTAATTATAATAACTTTACTACTTGATTTAATTATGTTAGAACGATAGGTAAAGTTGTTATGCCCATTCTTTTCATGTTTGAAATAAGTTATCTTGTTTAATGGTTTGCTTGGTGAATTGATAACCTTTTTCTTTAGGGATTCATTGCTAAGTGAAGGAGTTAAGCCAAATTTTGATTTATCAAAATCAGCATGTTGGCTTTCAAACATCATTTTTAATCTTTCTGAACTTACAGTAAATTTGTTAATAAAAGACTTCAATTGGTTAATTTCTTTACTTAAGTTTTGATTTTCTTTAATTAAATTCTGATTTTTCTGAATTAATTGTTCTGAATTTAACCTTAAAATTTCATTTTCAGAATTTAGTTTATCTTGTATTTCATCATTAGAATTTCTTTCTTTTGAAATATTTAGATTTAGTTTCTTAAGATTTTTATTCTTCACCGCTAATTTTCTACATTCACCATACAAATCATGAAAAGCATTTAATAATTCATCATAAGAGAATTCTTTTTGAAAATCATTTGAGGTAAGAGTAGATTCAGATTTTACCTTGTCTTCTTGTGCCATAAAGCACGAGTTAGTTACCTCTTGTAGTTCCTTGGAGCTAATATCATCATTGTTGCTCCTAACTTTTAATTTCTTGCTTGACTCTTTCTTGGTCAAGGCTTTCTTTCTTTTTATCTCTTTCTTCCTTTCTTCTACCTTCCTCTTCTTCTTTGTCTTTAAGAAGCTTTTGAATCTTTCTTCCTGATTTAGAGTGTTTCCTGCATGCTCAATGTTAGTCTTGCAATTATCCTCAAGTAAACTAACATGGGGTTCTTCGGAAATATCATAAGTTGCTTCAAGAGTATCCCATATTTGTTTGGCAGATGAACATATACAAATTTGGTTGAAAATATTTTTATTAAATGCACAGTAGAGAAGGTTCATAGCCTTAGCATTTAGTTCAGCCAAATTTTTATCGAGCATACTTTCAATTAATTTCGTGGGTGTGTGTAGGCCATTTGTTATGACATTCCATAACTCATAGTTTTGTGATTGAGTAAAAATTTTCATTCTAGCTTTCCATTGAATATAGTTAGATCCATCAAACAGTGGAGGTCTGTTTGTGGAAAGTCCCTCAGCAAGTAATACGTTATGTGGTGTTGTCATGATCTTTGGCTCTAGTCGGTTAAGACTACAAATAATATTTGAGCACCTGCTCTGATACCACTTGTTGCCCAGTAGATACAACCCAAGAGGGGGGGTGAATTGGGTCTTTTTAAACTTTTAGACTACTTCTAAAACTTTTCAATTAATTATGCTAAGTTATATAGATGCACAATGAAATTTAAACTTAGCAACAGTTTGATGTATAGAATGTGACTAGATTGAATATGCTTGCAACTAAAGGATGCGCGGATAAAAGTTAAGCAAGCAATTTATCTAAGTAAGTAAGTGAGTAAGTTAGACAATGACAAGAATCATTACAAACACAACAAACATATAGTGGTTCGGTGCACCCCAGCACCTACATCCACTCCCCAAGACCTCTTGGGAATTTCACTATAATCCTACAGATTACAGCCGGTTGTTTTACAAGCTCACAACCCAACTTGTTGTTTTGCGAGATAACAACGAACTCGGTCGGTTTTCACAGGCTCACCGACTAGAACCAACCGATTGTTTTTCCGGGTTCACAATCAAACCCAGTTGGTTTTCCCCATAGGCTCACCAACCACAACCTTACAACGATTGTTTTCCGGGTTCACAATCAATCCAGTTGGTTTTTCCAAAGGCTCACCAACCACAACCTAACACCGTTGGTTTTCTCTTTGGCTCACCAACTAACCTTAACCCCTTGATTCAATCCCTTGATTGAATCAAGTTACAAGATATTAAAACTAAGGTTTAAAGACAAATACAAGCTTCTCACTTAAGCAGATATAGCAAATATAAATAAGTAAGGTAAAGAGAAGAAGCCCTCAAACTAATTCGTAGATGGAGGAACTCGGCTTCTTCTTCACTTGACCCTCTTCTAATTTTGCACGAAGTAGAGGATCACCGAGGCAGCACACAGTTGAAGAGGAAGCTTTGGGATTCACTTGGATGCTCTTCTTCTCTCTATTTTGCTTTGAATGGCCCTTTTGTGCTTTAGGGAGATTTTCCTTGTAATCTCTTCTAAATCTCTTTCCTAAATGTTCTCTCCCACTTCCATGCCGTCTCCCCTAGCTCTCCTCTTGATTTTATAGCTTTACATGTCGTGGAACCAGAAATCTAGCCGTTAGATAGAAAAATAGAGCCGTTGTGCACAGTCTGCAACTCCTGACAAAGTTCCCGTTGGGATCGGAGTCGACTCGCGCGATCTGGAGTCGACTCGGCTGTAGCAGGAGTCGACTCATGCTTTTCTGGAGTCGGCTCGGCAACTGTTCCAGATTTGAATTAAAGTGGTCTTCTCGACTGGGAGTCGATTCGACTTAACCCGGAGTCGACTCGCCAAAATCAGGAGCTGACCTTGCACTTTTGAAGTCGGCTCATCCCAAGGAATCCATAGATGTATTCTTCAACTTGGCTCACTCGAGTCGACTCGTGAATTCTGGGAGTCGACTCGGCGCTCAGAGGCCGAACTCCCGATCTTCTGTCTTTTGGCTCGTTCAGTCTTGGAGTCGACTCAAACTGTTCCGGAGTCGACTCGGCTCTCAGTATCCGAAAAACAGTCTTCTGTCTTTTTGGAGTAGCGCTGCCTTGGAGTCGACTCGAACTGTCTTGGAGTCGACTCGAGTCTCAGAGACAAAAAACACTGTCTTCTGTCTTTTGGTGTAGCGCTGTCTCGGAGTCGACTCGGGCTTTGCGGGAGTCGACTCGGCACTCAGTGTCTGAAATTGGCTCTCTGACTTTTTGCCTTGTATTTCTCTGGGAGTCGACTCTTGCTTCCTTAGGAGTCGACCTGCCAACCATTGGAGTCGACTCGAGTTCCTCAGGAGTCGACTCGGCTCTCAGGGTCCAAAATAGCTTCTCTGTGTTTCTGCCTTGTTACTCCCTGGAGTCGACTCGTACTATCCAGGAGTCGACTCGAGGACTATTCTTTTGGATTTTCCTTTGAATTTGCTCTTCCAACTTGAGTCCTTTGAACTTGAAACTTGGGCCAATGAAGTGTAACTTTCTTCCAACTTTTCTTGAGAGCTTTGGAGGCCTTCTTGTGTTCTTCCAGCTTGCTATGTTCCTTGCAAAATGAATATTTTTCTCCTTGCAACACAAACATTAGTATTTATACTTCAAGGTTTTTGTGATCATCAAAATCAATCTTTAAATCAATCTTTGGGTCATCAACAAGCTTCACATATTTTATTCTTTTCAAACTTTAGTTTTGGCAAACCTATCACGGAATCTCTTTTAACTAGTTTTGATATTGTGTCCATACTTGCATGACCTAACTTACGGTGCCATAACCAACTAGCATCATTATCCTTGGTTTCATTAACAACTAAACATGGGTTATGTTTGGCAAGATCCTCAAGGTCTACTACATACACATTCCCACGTCTTATTCCTTTAAAAACTAAACTATTGTCATTTGAGTTGGTTATGATGCATAAGGATGGTTTGAACAAAACATCAAAACCTCTATCACACAATTGACTAATGCTAAGTAGATTATGTTTAAGACCATCAACATATCGAACATTATCAATAAAGGTTGAAGGGATAATTTGTACTTTACCTATACTAATGATATAACCTTGGTTATTGTCTCCAAATGTCACAGCACCTCCCTTCTTAGACTCAAGGGTGAAGAATTGGTCCTTGTCACCCGTCATGTGTCTTGAGCAGCCACTATCCAAGTACCAACAATTTTTGTCGACCTTGGCTGCAAGACACTCCTACACAAGCAAATCATACAATTTTAGGTACCCAAGCTTTCTTGGGTCCTTCATGGTTAGTAATGTTGGTTCCTTTTGGAACCCAAACCCTTGTAATTTTTCTTTTAGTTTTTCCTTTTCTATAATCACACACATTTACTTTATGTCCTAATGTTCCACAGCAAAAACATGTTATTTTCTTAGTTTTGCTTTCTCCTGCTTTAACAAAGAAATTACTAAGGAGTTTTTGCTTATTTTTAGGTTTATACCCTAAACCAGCTCTATTGAACACAGCTCGTTGACTATTAAGTATCATTTCTAATTTTTCTGAGCTATAAGTAATTTTTTCTACAAAAGGCTTGTACTTTTCAAGTTCTAGTGCCAATTTTTGTTTTTCTGTTCTTAGTCCATTTAGGTCTTTTGTAAGACTCTCTTTTAAGATTTGTTTATTGTTTTTAAGTTCGAATATTTCTTTGGTCAGCCTTTCGTTATCTTTAGTTAAGGTATTAGTCTTTTGAATTAAGATTTGGTTGCTTGTTTTAAGTTCTGAATTTTCTTTAATAATAACATCTTTATCCTTAACTAATGTATCATACTTACGGAGGTGAGTTTGATTAGTTAGTTTCAGTTCTTTATTTTTAAGGTTTATTGTCTTATACTCGTCCATTAATTCATTGAAGGCATCATATAACTCATCGAAAGTAAAGTCTAAATGTGTTCCGGATGTTACCTCATTGTCGTTAGCCATAAAACAAAGGTTGGCCTTTTCTTCTTGTTCCTCATCCGATGATGATGATGATGATGTGTCGGAGTCCGATAGGGTGGAGACAAGGACTTTTTTTTCTTGTACTTGCTCCCCTTCTTCAGCAAAGGACACTCAGCTCTGAAGTGCCCCGGCTTCTTACACTCATAACATCCAATCCCCTCATTTTCTCTTTTCTTACCTTTATCCTTGTGATAGGAATTTGAGGGGCCTCTCCTTTGATGAGAGGACTTCTTCCAGTTGATGAATCTTCGGAATTTTCTTACAAGGAGTGCCTCATCATCATCTTCCTCATTGTCTTCCTCTTCACTGCTACTGCTGCAAGACACATCTTTGTTAGTGGAAACAGATTTTAGTGCTATTACCTTTTTCTTATGAGAGGACTCTTCTTCATTGTGCTGTTTCATCGTTAGCTCATGCGTCATGAGGGATCTAAGTAGCTCCTCGAGTGGCAGCTTGTTTAAATCCTTAGCCTCTTGGATTGCCGTCACCTTGGCTTCTCATGACCTTCGTAGACAACGAAGAATCTTCCTGACAAGCTCACTGTTAGTATAATTTTTGCCAAGGCTTTTTAGGCCATTGACAATGTCAGTAAATCTAGTGAACATGCAAGTGATTGTTTCATTAGAATCCATCTTAAATAATTCATATTTATAAACTAATATATTTATTTTGGATTCTTTTACTTGATTTGTGCCCTCGTGGGTCACTTCAAGTCTATCCCAAATCTCTTTTGCAGAAATGCAAGTAGAGACTCTATTGAATTCATTTCTATCTAATGCACAGTAAAGCACATTCATTGCTTTAGCATTTAGTTGTGCCTTCCTAATGTCATTGTCATCCCAATCCTTTTCAAGCTTGGGTATGGTGACACCCTCTACATAAATAGATGGGATGTATGGTCCATTTAGAATGGTGGTCCACATCTCATAGTCTTGGGCTTGGATAAATATTCTCATCCTAGCCTTCCAATATGAGTAGTCGGATCCATTAAAGAATGGAGGTCTATGTGTGGACTAGCCCTCAATGTGAGAAGATCCAAATGGGATTGTCATTTTGATCTTTTACTCTTTGGGTAATAGAGTTCCGGCTCTGATACCACTTGTTGCCCAGATAGACAACCCAAGAGGGGGGGGGGGTGAATTGAGTTTTAAAATAATTATTGCAATTAAATGGTTTGTGATTTACTAATTAATACTTTTTGCAAGTTGATTAATTAGATGCTATGTGCAGTGAATGAAATGAAAGTAAAAGATGACAAGGCAATCACAAACACAATGATTTTATAGTGGTTCGGAGCTAACCCTTGCTCATACGTCCACTCCCCAAGCCTCACCTGGGAATTCACTATAACCTCTCGGATTACAGTCGGTTGTTTTACAAGCTCACAACCTAACTTGTTGTTTTACGAGATCACAACGAACTCGGTCGGTTTTTCCAGGCTCACCGACTAGAACCACCCGATTGTTTTCCCGAGATCAGAATCAAACCCTTACACGTTGGTTTCAACCTAGGCTCACCAACAAACCTTTACACCCTTGATTCAATCCCCTGATTGAATCAAGTAAGGACCAAATGGATAGAGAAACAAACAGAAAAATACAGCTTCTAAACAAGCAGATATTCAGCAATATAAATAGGAGAGAAGTTAAGAGCCCTCAAACAAGTTTATGATGATGTAGAGGAGGGCTTCTCGAACTCTGGGTCTCCTCTTGAATGTCTTGAAGACTTGAAGGCTGAAGGAGACTTCTTTAATGCTGGGAAGAGTTGGTTGAATGGAGTTAATGGCCCTCTTCCTTCTTTTCCGTTGAAATTCTTTGGCAGATGAAGATTTCGTATTTTCTTTGAAAGGAATATGACTTCTGTACCTTGCTACAGTTCTCTGTGGCTATTTAAGCCATTTTCCATGGAAACTAGCCGTTAGACACAATCTTCTAGCCGTTCTGCACATTCTGCACATCCTGACAATATTTCCGTTGGGATTGGAGTCGACTCGCGCGATCTGGAGTTGACTCGGCTGCAGCAGGAGTCGACTCATACTTTTCTGGAGTCGGCTCGGCAACTGTTCCGGATTTGAATTAAAGTGCTCTTCTCGACTGGGAGTCGACTCGACTTAACCCGGAGTCGACTCCCCAAAGTCTGGAGCTGACCTGGCACTTTTGGAGTCGACTCATTCCAAGTAATCCATAGAGGTATTCTTCAACTTTGCTCACTCGAGTCGACTCGGAAATTCTGGGAGTCGACTCGGCGCTCAGAGTCCGAACTCCCGATCTTCTGTTTTTTGGCTCGTGCCGTCTTGGAGTCGACTCGGACTGTTTCGGAGTCGACTTGGCTCTCAGTATCCGAAAAACAGTCTTCTATCTTTTTGGGGTAGCGCTGCCTTGGAGTCGACTCGAACTGTCTTGGAGTCGACTCGCCTCTCAGAGACGAAAATACTGTCTTCTATCTTTTTGGGGTCGCGCTGTCTCGGAGTCGACTCGGGCTTTGCGGGAGTCGACTCGGCTCTCAGTGTCCGAAAGTTGCTCTCTGACTTTTGCCTTGTATTACACTGGGAGTCGACTCTCGCTTCGTTTGGAGTCGACCTGCCAACCATCGGAGTCGACTCGCGTTCCTCAGAAGTCGACTCGGCTCTCAGGGTCCAAAATAACTTCTCTGTCTTTCTGTTTGTAACTCCCTGGAGTCGACTCATACTACTCTGGAGTCGACTCGGCAAGCATCGGAGTCGACTCGCGCTCTTCAGGAGTCGACTCGTTGACAGGTTTTGAGTTGGATCTTTCTGTCTGTCTGTCTGTTCTCAGTCGGAGTCGACTCGTAAGGTATAGGAGTCGACTCGAGCCTGTGCCAGTGCTTCTGATACGCTTGGAGTCGACTCGTAATATCCTGGAGTCGACTCGGGTCTCAGACTTTGGTTCACATTGTGTTCTTTACTTATCCAAATTGTATTGGACCAAATCTAGAGACACTTAACCATAAATTTACAAGAATTTCACTGAAACACTAGATTGAATTCATTAGTAAACATAAGATATACTCAAATGCTTTGAGCTCATCAAAATCAAATAGGGTTATAATCAATCACTCCACAAGATGCAAAAACTACCTCATTGTGTCTGGCTGAAGACAATAAACTTAGCGCTTGTTGGGAGGCAACCCAATTCTCTTAGATTTTTTTTTTAACAATGAGGATAATGTTAGGTTTAGGTTTGGGGGTTTTCATCTGGATTTTCATCATAAAAAAAAAATTCATCTTTTAGAAAAAAAATGTGTTCATTTTTATTTTTATAAATTGAATAATAAATAATAAACAAAATAAGATAAAAAAATATTAAAATAATAATAATAATAATAAATAAAAATAAAAGAGGGGGTTTTTTTAAAACCTAATTTCTATACATTAATGTGAGAATGATAAACACACAAGGTATATAAAATCTAAAAAGCCCAATGACTAGTCGGAAGTAATACAAATTTAAGTTCTTTTTATTAAGTCTCTCTTAGAGAGTTGTAAGCTAATTAATACTTTGAAATTTCACTCCACACTGGCCGATCCTTCTAAGATCTAAGCTCGACATTATGTTGATAGTATAGTAGCAACCTTGGACCTTGATGAATCATATTTATCGAATCCAAAAAAAAGAAATTCATCAATAAAAATGGATTTAGTCAGGAACATCGAAAAGGGCTACCTATTGTCAAAGGTCAAATGGGCTTATGATGAGGACTTCGAGCATAAGTCCGTAGGGGAGTCTCGATGCCCGACACCTTATGCCAATTGGTGTGAGAGTTGTCGACTGATTGCTCATTACACGGAGAAATCACCACAAGAGTAAAAGTGCACAATTTATATATCTTTTATGAAGAAAATAAATAAATAAATAAATAAATAAACTCTGTATTGACCTTGAAAAAGATAATAGTGTGAAAGCCGTCGTTGTAAAAATTCGAGTAAACTGGAATATTACAGATAAAGCCCGTGAGGTACTAAAGTAAACATCCACAACTCTCGAAATCCTGCATATAAGATGATTTTCAATCAGTGAGTAGGGCCCTTCGACCAATCCTTGGAAACTACTAGTCTTTGCAATATTTTGGAGATCCGAACCCTTAGCTTGTGTACGGTCCAGATTTCATTGAGCACTCCAGTATAAATAAGTCTTACAACTCCCTAACGGAAACTTAATGACCTCAACTTGAATTGCATTTTGACCTAGGATATTGGCTGACTTAGGAAATAAAACCGTGTGTGTTTTGAAATTCTTATCATTTATGTATCTTAAATTAGATTTTAATAATAAAAAAAGAGAGTTTTTGAAATTTTTTACTAGTATGCATTTGGAATTTGATTTTCACTTCATAGATCAATCGATCTAAAAAAAAAGAAATTAATAATAACAATAATAATAAATGATTTATTGAAGTTTGTGGGTATCTTCACTGAAAACCCTCACGAGACTATAACTCGTCCACTAGGGTAACCTAGGGGTTTAAAGTCTTGTTACATATGGTAAATGTAACCGCGATGCCTACGAAAATGAGTTAGAATTCTTCTTTTCTAGTTTTATTTTGCTCGAGGACTAGCAAAATATAGGTTTGGGGGTGTGATAAGTGCCCTTCGATCAATCCTTGGAAACTACTAGTCTTTGCAATATTTTGGAGATCCGAACCCTTAGCTTGTGTACAGTCCAGATTTCATTGAGCACTCCAGTATAAATAAGTCTTACAACTCCCTAATGGAAACTTAATGACCTCAACTTGAATTGCATTTTGACCTAGGATTTGGGCTGACTTAGTAAATAAAACCATGTATATTTTGAAATTCTTATCATTTATGTATCTTAAATTAGATTTTAATAATAAAAAAAGAGAGTTTTTGAAATTCTTTACTAGTATGCATTTGGAATTTGATTTTCACTTCATAGATCTCGATCTAAAAAAAAGAAATTAATAATAAAATAATAACAAATGATTTATTGAAGTTTGTGGGTATCTTCACTGAAAACCCTCACGAGACTATAACTCGTCCACTAGGATAACCTAGGGGTTTAAAGCCTTGTTACATATGGTAAATGTAACCGCGATGCCTGCGAAAATGAGTTAGAATTCTTCTTTTCTATTTTTATTTTGCTCGACGACTAGCAAAACATAGGTTTGAGGGTGTGATAAGTGCTGATTAATCTATAATTTAATATCTTTCCACAGCACTAATCAATGTTCTTAAACTGAAAAATATGTATTTTACCATGAAATTGAATAATTATTAAAATAAATTTAAAACATGGTAAGAAGGAAATAATTCTTTTCTTAAACCAGACTCTGAATTTGTCTCTCTCTTGGTTGTGATCTTTCATGAAAACTATAGAAAAAAATATAAGGAGGAGATTGTGTTGATCCGGTTTGGTAACCTGATAGAGTCGTAATCAAGCTAAGGTTATAATTAAATAGGTTTTGGTCCTGATTAGATTGAAAGTTATAAATAATTATTTTTGTGTGAAAAGGTTTGATTAATCCTTTTTATTAAGTCACGGTCTTGTTTTTAGTTTTGTTTATTTTATTGGTCAAGTTCAATCTATGCAGGTCAAGTCTAATATATGCAGGTCGAGTCAAACTCATTTAGGATGGTCCTTGACCCGAATCACATGCACCCCGTGAATCAGACCTTCTCAGATTTCCGATTCAGCCCAACTCATCTGTTCCTTTCACATCCAATCGAGTTCAACCGTTTATGTTTTAACCTTCTCTCCCACAACTCCCACATTATACTATTTGAGTCCTTATCACATCCGCAATTAGTCATTTTCAGATTTTCGATTCATTCCCAATCTCCCCTGTTCCTTCTCTCCCATGTCCAAAAAAAAAAACAGATTCCTCCTTCCACGAATAACTCCCAGCTCCCATCTCGTTCATCTCCTAGCTCATCCCCCGCCATTCCGCTCCTATCCACGGAATCACCGCGCCCAGAAAGCCTTCCGCATCAGCCCGCGTCCTCGCCTCCTCACGGCCCCCTGTTTATCGCTTCAAAACAGAGCCATCTTCCAATCCAACCTGATCTTCCATTCCTTCCCATCCATCCACGTATCCACTCCCAGCAGCCGAGATCCAGCATCTCCGCCTCTTCGTCCGCCCGTGACACATCCGGAGCCAATCCCCTGCTTCCGCGATTCAAAGCTTAATTTCCTCCAAGCCTCCGAGCCATCAAAGCCCACTCCGTTCATCGCGCCCCAGCATATCCCCTGCTTCTAGATTTCCTCTCGCGATGCCATCTTCCCCGCTTCCACGTTCAAAAGAATTCCTCCCAGCTGATTGTGGGATTCATTCTCTCTGTGGATTGCGTCTTAGCATCCCACGATCTTCTCCCACGTCCGCAGATCAAGCAAACATCCCTCATCCCATTCGGAATGGATCACTCCATGGATTCCTCTGCATCCTCCCCTGCTTCAGCGGAATAGAGGACCAAATCTTCCCATCGTGAACTCCATCATCCACGGATTCAACTCTTCAGCATGAGCCATCCAGCCGTCCATGCTTCTCCCCAGCTTGATGGATTATTGTCACAGCCGTGGGCAACATTCCAGCATCCACACCATCCTCAACTGCCAGCCACATCGTCAATGCGATCAGCTCCAATCTTGATCCCGCGGTCAGCTCCATCGATCCAGCCGATCTCGTCCATTCTGCCCTAACAATCACGCATGCGTTCTTTCTCCTCTCCACGCGAAATCATTGATCCACTGATCTTTGGTGGGGGTCTATAAAAGGAGGGATAAAAAGAAGAACAAGGGGGGCACGGTTTGAAGAACGGAGGAGGAGCCTCTGTTCGGAAGAAAAAGAAATAAAAAAAAGAAGGGGGGGGAAGAGAATATTTTGGGATATTTTGGGAATAATGGGAGCTAAAGTTTTTAATATGAAGATGGGAGGTCGTCCGGAAGCCATGCGCGGCTAAACGTCCAATCTAGGGCTGGATGAAGCCCTAGTAATTTATCAGGGCATTGTAGTTCTTACTCTTTTAATCTTTTTAGAGTTTGTTTAAATTCTTATCTTCACTGAAAAATTTCTTTTATGATGTTTAAACCTTAAGCATGCCATTTACTATTCATATTTGCTAAAGTAGTCTAAGATGATCCATGCCTAGGAAGATGAGGTGTGCTGCACCCTAGATTAGCATACTTAGGTAGACACTTCATGCTATACCGAAGATGGATCTTCCTAAAACTCTTTATGTTTTTATTTTAAAAGGCTTGTAGCCAATTTGCATGCCTCTCCGAAAGATAAAAATTAAGAGCACAGTCCCTCATGCAATGCTACGCGGTGGATTTCAAACCCTAGATCCATCTATTTTGATAAATTTCAATTCGTACTCATAGATTAATTCAGTATAATTAAATTAGCAAACTCTTCTTTTTGATTTATTATTAAAGAAAAATAATTTTTCTCCAATCTCTGTGGACTGACACCCGTAATCACTATCCTACAGGATACGTGCTATTGCGTGGTTTACTTTTGAAATTGAAAGAACCGATCAAATTCCCACAAGACTATATGTTTGCTAGAGGACAGGATAAAGTTGGAAATTGCATGGGATGTAATTGGAAAGAGTTTCCTACCTTTGAACTTATAAGGGCTTGTTGTGATTCCCACAAGATCTTTTATAAGAAATTTGGATCTCAACCCCACTAAGAAAATTAGTATTTTCTCGTTCATCATACTTGAGGGTTATGATATTCGATAAAAGAAGTGGGAGTAACAATTAGATAAAAGTCCTTCTCTGATTGAATACATGTCATCATGATTGGTCTGCTTATATTAGTGTTCTTTGTAATTATAGATTAATTCTGCATAAATGGCATCTTCACTCTCACTTAGAGGTATCTTAGATACAAACAAATTGACTGGTCCCAACTATGTGGACTGGTTGAGGAATTTAAAGATTGTTCTCACACAAGAAAAACTTTCCTACATTCTTGAAATCCCTGACTTAGGGTCAGCAGGAGAAGATGCAACTGAGAAGGAATTGGCCACATATCGTATGTGAAAAAATGACAGTTTGACTGTCAAATGTATCATGCTTGCTTCTATGGATAATGAATTGCAGAGGCAGCATGATAGCATGGATACTCACTCCATACTCCTTAACTTGAAGGAGTTATATGGTGAGCAGAGCAGAACTGCTAGATATGAGATATCTAAGCAGTTGTTTCGTGCTAGAATGATCGAGGGATCGTCTGTGCAAGACCATTGTTTAAAGGTTATAGACTTGATCACTTGATTAAGTCAACTTGGCTTTGCTATGGACAGTGAGCTCAGTCAGAATTTGATCCTGCAATCACTACCCGACTCATTCTCGCAGTTTGTCGTGAATTATCACATGAACAAACTGAATTCCTCCCTGCCTGAGCTTCTAAATATTCTGAAAACAGCAGAGTCTCACATAAGGACAAGGATCCGATCCTTCTTGTTGGTGAGAGCTCAAAGAAGAAGTCGGGCAACAAGGGTTCAAAGAAAAAACTAAATCCTAAGAGTCGCATCAAAAAGAAGAAGGAAAAGAAAATCTCTAGATCCGGTACCTGTTTCCACTGTGGCAAGATGGGGCATTGGAAAAGGAACTGCAAGAGCTTTTTTGCAAGTATGAGCCTGATGCAAGTGTTGCATCAAAAGGTATGTTTTTATTACATGCCAATATGACATTAAATTCTTCTGATTCTAATTCATGGGTATTGGATACAGGTTGTGGTTCTCATATATGCAAATCTTTGCATGGACTGCAGAAAATTAGAAGTCTGAAGAAAGGTGACTTCGAGCTATATGGCGCTGGAGGAGAATCCATCCAGGCTGAAGCTGTTGGCACCTACATACTGGAGCTACCTTCTGAAAAGTTTTTGAAGCTAGAAGACTGTTATTTTATGCCAAAAATTATTAGAAATGTAATTTCAATTCTTTTGTTGCTTAAGAAAGGATTCGAAATAAATGGAAAGAGCAATGGTTGCTCTATTTCTTTATCTAATGAGTATTATTGTCATGGCACTATGGAAAATGGTCTTTTAGTATTATATCTTAATAATGTAATGTTTCATATTGGCAAAGATAATAAAAGAAAAAGAGAGAATATTAATAATACCCTCATCTGACATTACCGATTAGGTCATATTAGTGAGACAAGGTTACACAAGTTGTATAAAGATAAATTCTTTGACCCTTATGATTTTGAATTATTAGGAACTTGTGAATCTTGTCTTATGGGTAAAATGACCAAGTCTCCATTCTCGAGACATGGAGAAAGGGCAAGTGAGTTGTTAGAACTCGTACACACTGATGTGTGTGGTCCTATGTCAACTCCAGCTAGAGGTGGATACTCTGACTTCATCACATTTACTGATGACTTATCAAGGTTCGGTTTTGTGTATCTAATGAAACATAAATCCGAAGCCTTTGATAAATTTAAAGAGTATCGAAGTATGGACGAAAAACAAACTCGGAAGTATATTAAAATCCTTCGATCTGATCGAGGAGAAGAATACCTTTCTAGTGAATTTTTAGACTATCTTAAATTAAGGGTATACTCTCTGAATGGACACCTCCATGTACGCCACAATTAAATGGTGTAGCTGAAAGAAGAAATCATACCTTATTAGATATGATACGGTCCATGATGTGCTTCACAAATCTTCCAATTTTCTTCTGAGGATATGCCCTAGAAACTGCTGCATTAGTATTGAACAGAGTACCATCAAAGTCTGTATCTAGCACTCCATATGAGATATGGAAAGGAAAGAAACCTAATCTTAAGTATCTTAAGATATGGGGTTGTCATACTTATGTCAAAAAAAATTTTGGACATAAGCTAAGTGCTAGATCGGACAAGTGTATATTTGTAGGTTATCCTAAAGACAGTTTAGGATATATCTTCTATGATCCTACCGAACAAAAAGTATTTGTTGCTAGGCATGCCACTTTCTTGGAAAAAGAGTTTTCCTTAGAAAAGGGTAAGGATAGAAGAATTGAACTTGATAAAGTTCAAGACCTACAAGGTGAGACACATAATAATCCTCAGCCAGATGTACCCATGGATGAGGTACAGCCACTACACACTACTCCTCTCCGAAGGTCAGAAAGAGTGCGAAATGCACCTGAGAGGTATGGGTTTATCATTGAGAATGATGAAGCCCACATCGTTGATAATGATGACCCTCTGACCTATTCGGAATCTGTCAAGAGTAGGGACTCTGACAGATGGCTGGACGCCATAAAATCAAAGATAGATTCTATGTATACAAACCAAGTGTGGACTTTGGTTGATGCACCTGAGGGAGTGATTCCAATAGGGTGCAAATGGGTATACAAGAAGAAGATAGGAGCTGATGACCAAGTAGAAACCTACAAGGCCAGACTAGTGGCAAAAGGTTTCAGGCAAAAACAAGGTATTGATTATGATGAAACTTTTTCGCTAGTAGCTATGCTCAAATCTATTCGGATTATGCTTGCTATAGCTGCATACTATGATTATGAGATCTGGCAGATGGATGTCAAAACCGCCTTCCTTAATTGTCACCTTGAGGAAGAGGTTTATATGACACAGCCAGAGGAATTTGTCTCAAGAGGGAGAGCAAATCAAGTATGTAGGCTTAAGAAATCCATTTATGGATTAAAGCAAGCATCTAAGAGTTGGAACATCCATTTTGACATGATAGTCAAAAAGTTTGGCTTCATTAAAAATATAGATGAACCTTGTGTGTACAAACAGACTAGTGGGAGTGCTATTGTCTTCTTGATATTATATGTGGACGATATATTGGTCATCGGAAATGATGTTCCAATGATGCAATTGTTAGATGTATGCCCTAGAAGCCAATTTTTGGCTGACACATTATTAATTCTGGGACATAATTTGTATTTGACTTTATTATTGAATAAATAAAAGGCATCTTTTTCATTCATATTGTTTATGTGTCTATGAATCGTCCAAGAATTAATAAGATGATGATGCATATTCTTAAGAGTTAAGAATTTGAGCCATGCATCATTGGTGATTAATTTCTGAATGCTCCTGATCAATGGATCATCACGAGGGCGGTGATTGATCCGATGAGATCAGTGCACACATTACTTTCCTTATGGATGGACGAGACTCGAGTCCACAGTGTGGCGACACTGAAGTAATAGTGCAGGTGCTTGTTAAGAACAAGGGTACTGAGCGTGACCAATACAAAAAGTCACTTGGATGTCTATCCACTCGTCAGTGACTTGCTTGATGTTGCAGTAGTGTGACTGGTCCTTTGACCTGCGGTGCTTCGGCCACTCACAGTGAGGTTATTGTAGTTTGACTGCACACATACATGGTCTCTAGCCATATGGGTCCATGCAGTGTAGATTGGCTGCAGTAGGTTCACTGTAGGAGTAGGGTATGCACCTATAAGGAATCTATCGACCTTGATAGATAAGGAGAAATCCTATGTGATTTATAAGACTGAGTTCGTAAGACCTCGGCCAGGACAGATTGCACAGTAGAGAAAGAGTTCTTCGCTCTCGAACTTAAGTCGAATAAATCTTGACATATGACAGACGATGGAGTTTGACGAGTTGTCCATGACCTCCGTCCTGTAGGGATCCACGATAGAAGGACTGTATCACATGATAACTGCACCTAGAGGTTCACCATTCTATTCTGCTGGGTAGCCACTACATGGATGGTGGGACTCATAGGGATTGTCTCGATGATCGATAAACCCTAATGAGTTGAGTTGGAATCGTTCCAACCCATTGAAAGAAGTTTTCAATGATATTGTGATAGAGATCGCAATATATCTCACTACCATTCAGAATAGAACCTATGGGATCACACACACTAGAAGTATTGACCGATCCGATGGTTGAAAAGTGATTATGAATCACGAGTAATCAATTCGATTGATAAGAAGTTGAAGAAGGAATGGGAATTGATTAATTGGACTTAAAACACAAATCCTACTTAGAATAGGATTCATAGAGTCCTAATTGGATTAGGACTGGGAATCCTATTTAGAGTAGGACTGGGATTCCTACTTGGAGTAGGATTCCTACAATCCTAATTAGATTAGGATTTTGAATTCATCTTTGGATTCCTACTTAGAATAGGATTCCTAGAAATCCTAATTGGATTTGGAGTTCGAATTCAAATAAGAGTCCTAATTGGATTAGGACCAAAATAAAATATGTCCTGTTACGGGGGAACTTAGCCACCATGCCCCACGTGACCGGCACGCGCGCCCAGGAAGACTACGGCAGCCCCTTGATCCAGCAATCCGACCCCGAGTCGGACATCTTCGGCTCCGCAGCCCGACCCCGAGTCGGCTGCCCCTTGATCTAGCAATCCGACCCCGAGTCGGACATCTTCGGCTCCGCAGCCCGACCCCGAGTCGGCTGCCCCTTGATCCAGCAATCCGACCTCGAGTCGGACATCTTCGGCTCCGCAGCCCGACCCCGAGTCGGCTGTCCCTTGATCCAGCAATCCGACCCCGAGTCGGACATCTTCGGCTCCGCAGCCCGACCCCGAGTCGGCTGCCCCTTGATCCAGCAATCCGACCCCGAGTCGGACATCTTCGGCTCCGCAGCCCGACCCCGAGTCGGACATCTCTCGACAACGACAGGCTATTCCCCAGAGGCACGCCGCAGCCTCCTGCTCCACTACTCCCTGCAACGGTTGTATCTGGCGCTGCTCCACGATCCCCTGTAACGGCCGTACAAGGCGGAGCTCCACTACGCCCTGTCATGGCCGTACCCAGCGCTGCCCCACGACGCCCTGTAACGGCCGTGTCAGTGGCAGCTCCATCGTGCCCCACGATGACGAACCCCCCCGAAAGACCCCCCAGCCTGGTATATATGCGGCTGGGGGGAGAAGGGAGGGTAAGCAAGAACTTTCAGTGCATTCTCTTACTTGCTACTATTATCTCTCCTTCTCCTCCAATCTCCTCTGACTTGATCGTCGGAGGGCCCCCACTACCCCAGTGGTGGTGCGAGGCTTGCTTGCAGGTTTCCCGGTGGAAGGTGGAGCGCAATCAACACCAACCAAGGCAACTCAAACGGAACCCCGTTCACACCGCTGTGCCAATCGTTCTCGGTTTGGACCACCAGCAACAGTTGGCGCTAGAAGGAGGGCCGAATCTCAGAGCGATCGTAATGGCACGGCGAGGTGGTCGTGGAGCTTCCAATGCCTCCGGTCGCGGGGCCTCTCGTGCCTCCGGCCGGGAGGCCGCTGCGTCTCCAACACATTCTCAGCAACACTCCACCGCTCCACCTCCCATTCAGATGGTCGAAGCCGCTCAGTTCGACCAGTTAGCCCAGCAGGTTCGCACCCTCGCGGAGGCAGTGCAGAACCTGTAGGGTGTGATGTCTCGGGCGCCGCAGCGGGCCCAGGAGCCGCTGCTCCCTGAGCGCTCACCTGTCCTCCTCAACCCGCGCTCCTTCCTCTTCCATGGGGAGGAGCGCCGGCGCGAGGAAGATTCTCGAGCACGGTCCATTCTGCCGGGACCTTCCCATCGGAGCTGCGCGGGGTACGAGAGGCGGGCCCGGGCGCGTTCCCAGACCCCCCAGTCCTCAAGGAACCCGCGCTCCAGTCGGTCCCCCTCTCGGTGCTCCTTGTCTCCCACCCATCAGTCGCGCTCCCTGGACCGGCGGGTGGACGATCTCCACCGACAACTCCAGGTCCTGAAGGGCCACTCCAAAGATCCCTTCGCCGACTTGGAGATCTCCTCCCAGCCGGCGCTTGCCTCGAGGATCCTGCGGACCCCGAATCCGCCGGGGTTTAAAATGCCGGCGATCGAGCCCTATGACGGGGCGGCGGACCAGCGGGATCACGTCGAGAGTTTCAGGACCCTTATGCTCCTCCACGGAGCATCAGATCCTCTCCTCTGCAAGGCCTTCCCGGCGAACCTCCGTGGCCCGACAAGGGCGTGGTTCGCCGGCTTGGAGGCTAACTCAATCCAGTCCTTCAACCAGTTTACTCGCCTCTTCATCACCCATTTCGCCGTCAGTAGCCGGCGGCGACTGGTCTCCGACTCCCTCTTTGATGTCCGGCAAAACGAGGGAGAAAGCTTGCGGGATTATCTTACCCGCTTCAACAAGGCTACGCTGGAAGTCCGGAACCTGAGCCAGGAGGTGGCTCTTTCAGCCCTGAAGCGTGGCTTCCGAAAGGGCAGACTCACCTTCTCCCTGGACAAACGCCTGCCGCGGAGCTTCCCGGAGCTGTTGTCCCGGGCGAACCAGTATGCGGACGCCGAGGAGGCGGCCGCCCACCGGAGCAAGGAGGCCGCCGAGATCCCTCCAAAGCTCGAGAAGAAAAGGCGAAAAGAGGCACGCCAGAGGAGGAGCCCGACGCCTCAACGTCGGCGCAGAAGCCTGTCGCCGGCGAGGAACCACGGCGCCCTACGCCCTCGTTCTCCGCCCCGACGTTTCAACCGGTACACTCCTCTCCTGACTCCCCGGGCCCAGATCCTCATGGAAATCAAGGGGCGGGAGGACCTCCCGGTCCCGAGATAGATGAAGAAGATTCCTGGGAGGAGGCCCTCTTGGGCGTACTGTGAGTACCACCGGGACCACGGCCACGACACCGAAGACTGCTTCCAGCTTCGGGACGAGATCGAGGCTCTCATCCGCCGAGGGCGTCTCGGTCGATATGTGAACGACCGACGTCCCCCCGCAGACCCGCGTCCGGCCGACCCGGCCCCTCAGGAGCCTCGGGAGCAGAATCGACCTGTCGCGGGCGTGATCCACACTATCACTGGGGGCTGCCTCCGGCCCGAGAGGAACGCAGGGGGCTCGACTGAAGCGTCAGGGGCAGCCGTCGCAAAGAGGCAGAGGGTCGGTAATGTAATCACTTTTTGTGATGAAGATGTAAAGGGGGTTCAGACCCCCCACGATGACGCCATGGTGATCTCCCTCACTATGGCAAACTATGATGTAAGGCGTGTTCTTGTGGATAGTGGAAGCTCAGCTGATATTTTGTTTTACGAGGCCTTCCAAAAGATGAGCTTGTCCAGACAATTGTTGCACAAAACATCCACCCCCCTCATAGGATTCACTGGTGACGCTATCTCGGCCGAAGGTGTCGTTGAGCTGCCTGTGACTGCGGGCGTTGCACCCGCAGAAGCCACGGTGCGGCTCGGGTTCTTGGTCGTCCGTGTTCCCTCGGCCTACAACGCTATCCTCGGACAACCCGGACTGAACGCCCTTCGCGCGGTGGTCTCTACGTACCACTTGCTCATGCGGTTCCCCACGGCGGCCGGAATTGGAGAGGTCCGAGGTGACCAACCGACCGCAAGGCAATGTTTCCTAGCAACTCTCAAAGGGAAGAAGCCCGTAGAAGCCTTAAGCGTCGAGTCCCTCGACGCCAGAGACGAGGTGGCCTTGTGGCACGGGGAGCCGGCCGAGGGTGTGATCGAAGTTCCCCTCGAGGAAGGTCGCCCGGACAGGACGATCCGGGTCGGCGCCAATCTCGACCTGGGAGCTCGGGCCCGGTTGGTGGAATTCCTCCGAGCCAATGTCGATGTGTTTGCCTGGTCGGCGGCCGATGTACCTGGGATCGACCCGGAGGTCATTTCTCACGCCCTCAACGTCGACCCGACCCACCGACCGGTAAAACAGAAGAAGAGACACTGTGCCCCGGATCGGATCCGAGTGGTCGACCAGGAGGTAGACAAGCTCTTGGAGGCAGGATTCATAAGGGAGGTCAGCTACCCCGAATGGCTGGCAAATGTCGTACTTGTCCGGAAGGCGAGCGGAAAGTGGAGGATGTGCGTCGACTACACCGACCTGAACAAGGCATGCCCCAAGGATAGCTTTCCGCTTCCGCGGATAGACCAACTGGTCGACGCGACTTCCGAATATCAGCTGCTGTCTTTCATGGACGCCTTCTCCGGCTACAACCAGATAATGATGGCTCCACAGGACGAGGAGAAAACTGCCTTTATAACAGACCGGGGGCTGTACTGTTACAAGGTAACGCCCTTCGGTCTGAAGAATGCTGGCGCCACTTACCAGCGCCTCGTCAACAAAATCTTCAAAGAGCAAATCGGCCGGAACATGGAGGTGTACGTGGACGATATGCTGGTGAAGAGCCGCCATGCAGACCAGCACATCGCGGATCTGGAGGAGACTTTCGCCACCTTGCGGAAGTTTCGCATGAAGCTGAACCCAGCGAAGTGCGCCTTTGGCGCTTCGGCCGGGAGGTTCCTCGGTTTCATTGTCAACCAGCGGGGGATCGAAGCCAACCCGGACAAAATCAAGGCCATCCAAGATATGTCCCCTCCGACCAAAGTGAAGGAGGTTCAGGAGCTCACTGGGAGGGTCGCCGCGCTCGGACGATTTGTGGCAAAATCGGCCGAACGCTGCCAACCTTTCTTCAAGGTGTTGAAACGCCCGAAAGACTTCCTCTGGACGGCCGAATGTCAGGCAGCATTCGACCAGCTCAAGGAATACTTGGCGTCTCCTCCCCTGCTGTCCAAGCCGCAAGAAGGGGAGATGCTCTACCTCTATCTGGCGGTCTCCCCAACCGCGGTCAGTGCGGTACTGGTTCGGAAAGAGGCAAAGCTCCAGAAGCCTGTGTACTACATCAGCCGGGTCCTACGGGATGCCGAGACGCGGTATACGAAGGCTGAAAAGATCGCCTTCGCGCTGCTGACCGCAATCAACCGCTGCGGCAGATCCTCAGCAATCCTGAGAATGCGGGACGGCTGGTGAAGTGGGCAGTAGAACTTGGTGAGTTCGACATCCGCTACCAGCCCCGACCCGCCATCAAGGCCCAGGCGCTCGCGGATTTCCTCGCTGAGTGCACGGTGCAGGAGGCGGAACCTAGGTCACCGGAAACACCCAGCCTCGACCTCCCGATTTGGACGCTTCACATCGATGGGTCGTCGAATCCCGAAGGTGGAGGGGCCGGGCTGGTCCTTACCAGTCCAGATGGAGTGATAGCCGAGTATGCCTTGAGGTTCGGATTTTCAGTGACCAACAACGAGGCGGAGTACGAGGCCCTAGTCACGGGACTCAAACTCACCAAGGAGCTCGGCATCCGGCGCCTGAAGGTCTTCACCGACTCCCAGCTGGTGGTCGGGCAGGTCCGTGGGGAGTTCGAGGCCCGGAATCCGACCATGCAGAATTACGTCCGGAAAGTGCAAGCACTCATTCCCGACCTCGGCAGTGTCGACATCCAGCAGGTCCCAAGAAGTGAAAATGCCAGGGCCGACAGGTTGTCCCGCTTAGTGGGCGCAGACGCGCACAACTTGTCGAGGACGATCTACCTGGAGACCCTGGATGCCCCGAGCATCGGCGAGGCTGGAGCGGTGATGGCGATTGATCCGGAGCCGTCTTGGATGGACCCGCTTGTCGCCTACCTCGCCGAAGGGATCCTCCCTGAAGACGAAGATCAAGCTCGGCGACTTGTTATGAAGTCCGCCCACTACGTACTCTATGAAGGGAGGCTGTATCGGACCTCGTTCACCGCCCCACTCTTAAAGTGCCTCCACCCCTCGGAAGCGGCCTACGTCCTCGGCGAAGTCCACGAAGGCGTTTGCGGATCACACTTGGGGGCTAGGTCCTTGGCGCACAAGATCATGAGGCAAGGCTATTATTGGCCTACCTTGTTGGAGGACTCAAAGGATCATGTACGGAAATGCGACGCCTGCCAGCGCCACGCCAACGTCCAGAGAGTCCCTTCTGTCCCCTTGGCACCAATCACTGCACCCTGGCCCTTCGCCCAGTGGGGAATGGATATCCTCGGACCATTCCCCGTCGCTTCAGCTCAGCGGAAATTTTTGATTGTTGCAATCGACTACTTCACCAAGTGGGTGGAGGCAGAGCCGCTGGCCACTATCACGGAGGCGCAAGTCCGGAAGTTCGTGAAGAAGAACATCATTGTCCGATTTGGGGTACCTCGGGTCCTCATCTCGGATAATGGTCGACAGTTCGACAACAAGCATTTCCGTGACTTCTGCGAGGAGTTCGGGATCGAGCATCGGTTCACATCTGTGTCGCATCCCCAAACCAACGGCGAGGCCGAGGTCACAAATCAGACAATCCTCCAAGGAATCAAAGCGCGAATCGGTCGGACGGGGCAAGCTTGGGTCGAAGAACTCGAGAATGTCCTTTGGGCGTATCGGACCACGCATCGGACCCCTACCGGGGAGACGCCTTTCAGCCTAACCTATGGCACGGAAGCCGTTGTCCCCGTGGAGCTCGGACTCCCCTCACCTCGGGTGGCCGCGCACCGACCCGAGGCCAATTCGGAGCAACTCCGAGGGAGCCTGGATCTCTTGGAAGAAGCGAGGGAAATGGCGCAGGTTCGGATGGCGATGTATCAGCGGAGGGTGGCCCGATATTACAACTCCAAGGTCCGACCAAAGCTTTTCAGAATCGGAGATCTGGTGCTAAGGCGAGCTAAAGCATCTCAACCTGCGGAAGGTGGGAAGCTAGCGCCAAATTGGGAAGGCCCGTATAGGGTTCGCTGGGTAAACCGACCTGGCTCCTACCAGTTGGAGGCCCTAGATGGTCGAGAAATTCCAAGGAGCTGGAATTCTGCTAACCTGCGGATGTATTACCAGTAGAACGACAATGCCAGAAAGACAGTTCAAAAATGTATAACACTTTTCATTTCAATAATTTCTGGTTACAATGGCGTGCTCGTGTGATTACAAGGAATTCCCAGAGGGGAATTAGGGTGTAAAGAAAGTAAAGAAGAGGTGGAGACTCCGAGGAGCTGAAGATCTGGGATCCCGAAACCTCCATCCGAAGCGGCTGCAATCCCACCGGAAGTGGGTGCTTCCAACCGGAGGCGCCATCGACGTCTCACGAAAAAGACGAAGAGCCAGCGCGGATGAAGAAGAAGTGGACGAAGGAGAAGTCCACACTGCTCCTACCCAGAGGCGCCATCCACGCCTCACGAAAAAGACGAGGAGCCGCCGCAGAAGAAGCTCCCGCTGCCTCCAGGGGAACGCCACCTCCAAGGGATATTCCGGTCCTCCCCAGTGTTAGGGGAGAGAAGGAATACAAGGGAGAAGAGCATATGGAGGCGCGGTCCCGGATCAAGCGTCTGGCGCGGAGCTCAATCGGGAGGCTGAACTTCAAGGAGGGGAGACGTGATCCCGGATGAAACGCCTAGAGCGGAGTTCCGCCGGGGAGAACCTCCTTGTTGATCTCAGATGAAACGGCTAGTTGGCGGAAGTCGCGAAGGGCGCGCCTCCCGTTCCTTCGGTAGGGGTCTCTCAACCATGCGCTGGAGAGGAGGCCCACGATCCATGGCAACCTGAACAGCTCCGGCTTGGCAGGCTCCATCGCACCTGCACCTATATTTATAGCCAAACTGCGGCCCCCCGGTCGTTCCGATGCGGGTGGCTCCAATAAATGCGGGCGCATTGAATCCGGAGCCGATCCGGCTCTCGAGGCGTATCTTTCCGCGATTTTCTAAGCGTTATTCTCCTTAATCGCATTCTTTGTGCAGGACACTCCGGGTGGCCTGTACCCCTAGGTCCACATATCTCCGCTCGCGCCCAGGCTGCATCCGCCTCGAAGAACGCGCGTATCGCGGCCGCTTAACTGACACTCCTCGCAAGCAGCAACTGAAGATTCGATTTCCCAGGTAACCCCTCAATTAGCATTTAATGCCCATCTGGTGTTCCCCAGGCGACGCTTGGAGAGGAGGAGAAACACGATCGCAGCTGGCCACGGAGAAATCCCGTCGGGCGGCAAGCGACAGGCGCACGACCAGCGAGCGGAATTTCCCGAGGCTCGGCCCTCGAATGCCAGGCTAACCCGATGATCATCCCGGGAGCAGACTAGCCTGAAGCCCCGACCGGTCGCCTCGGCTTGCGCCAGCCTTGGCCGACCAACGAGCGGAATTTCCCGAGGCTCGGCCCTCGGATGCCAGGCTAACCCGATGATCATCCCGGGAGCAGACTAGCCTGAAGCCCCGACCGGTCGCCTCGGCTTGCGCCAGCCTTGGCCGACCAACGAGCGGAATCTCCCGAGGCTCGGCCCTCGGATGCCAGGCTAACCCAATGATCATCCCGGGAGCAGACTAGCCTGAAGCCCCAACCGGTCGCCTCGGCTTGCGCCAGCCTTGGCCGACCAACGAGCGGAATTTCTTGAGGCTCGGCCCTCGGATGCCAGGCTAACCCGATGATGATCCCGGGAGCAGACTAGCCTGAAGCCCCGACCGGTCGCCTCAGCTTGCGCCAGCCTTGGCCGACCAACGAGCGGAATTTTTCGAGGCTCGGCCCTCGGATGCCAGGCTAACCCGATGATCATCCCGGGAGCAGACTAGCCTGAAGCCCCGACCGGTCGCCTCGGCTTGCGCCAGCCTTGGCCGACCAACGAGCGAAATTTCCTGAGGCCTGACAACCCTCAGATGCCAGGCTAACCCGATGATCATCTCGGGAGCAGACTAGCCTGAAGCCCCGACCGGTCGCCTCGGCTTGCGCCAGCCTTGGCCGACCAACGAGCGGAATCTTCCGAGGCTCGGCCCTCGGATGCCAGGCTAACCCGATGATCATCCCGGGAGCAGACTAGCCTGAAGCCCCGACCGATCGCCTCGGCTTGCGCCAGCCTTGGCCGACCAACGAGCGGAATCTCCCGAGGCTTGGCCCTCGGATGCCAGGCTAACCCGATGATCATCCCGGGAGCAAACTAGCCTGAAGCCCCGACCGGTCGCCTCGGCTTGCGCCAGCCTTGGCCGACCAACGAGCGGAATTTCCTGAGGCCTAACCCTCGGATGCCTGGCTTAGCGCCGGAAGAGGTTCCTGAGGCCTAACCCTCGGATGCCTGGCTTAGCGCCGGAAGAAGTTCCTGAGGCCTAACCCTCGGATGCCTGGCCTAGCGCCGGAAGAATTTCCTGAGGCCTAACCCTCGGATGCCTGGCTTAGTGCCGGAAGAATTTCCTGAGGCCTAACCCTCGGATGCCTGGCTTAGCGCCGGAAGAAGTTCCTGAGGCCTAACCCTCGGATGCCTGGCTTAGCGCCGGAAGAATTCCCTGAGGCCTAACCCTCAGATACCTGGCCTAGCGCCAGAAGAATTTCAAGAGTCGGGAGTCAGCGAGACGCTACCAAGAGTTAAAAAGAAGAAGGACGAAAGTGAAATGAAGAAACTCTATTTGCATTAACTTTCATTGTTTCAGGGCCGAGACCCATACAACTTGGCAAAACGCCAACACACAAAGAAAAGAACAAAAATACAGAAGGTCAGCTTGGAGGAACCCCCGGGTCGGGAACGCCGGGCACGTCCGCAGGGGGTAGGGAGGCGGTTGGAGAATCAGCGGGCAATGGCGCCGGAGAGGAGTCTAGAAGAGAGATCCCACTCAGGTCAATTTCGGGGTACTTAGCCGACACCCTTGTCAGGCTTTCCTCGAAGCCTAAGATAAAGGAGTCGGACCCCGCGTCCGACATGTCACGGACGAACTCGTCAGACTGACGATAAGCCTGTACCGCCTGACGCCCGATTTCCGCACTCTTCTCGGCCAGCGCCGCCTCTGCCCGCTCCATAATCTGAGCTTTCGCCTCCAAGACCTTCGCCACAATCCGGTCGTCTGCCTCGGAGGAGACCCTCAGCAGATCAGCCTGAGCCTCCTTGTGCTTCGCCTCGGCAGCAATGCGAGCAGCCTCAGCCTCCTCCAGGCGCGAATGAAGCTCCTGGTCGCTCGCGCCCCAAAGGCGAATCGACGCCATTAAGGAAGGATGTCCGCCGAAATCCTAAGACTGCCAGGTCAGCAACAACTGCCATACGCCATAAAGAAGGCGGGGAGCTCGAAGCGCGCGCGCCTCTCCGAGGGATGGCGGCAATCTCGAAGCATCACTCCCTTCACCCGTTCCCCTTCTGGTTCCAGGCTCGGAAGTGGGGGGCTACTGTTACGGGGGAACTTAGCCACCATGCCCCACGTGACCGGCACGCGCGCCCAGGAAGACTACGGCAGCCCCTTGATCCAGCAATCCGACCCCGAGTCGGACATCTTCGGCTCCGCAGCCCGACCCCGAGTCGGCTGCCCCTTGATCCAGCAATCCGACCCCGAGTCGGACATCTTCGGCTCCGCAGCCCGACCCCGAGTCGGACATCTCTCGACAACGACAGGCTATTCCCCAGAGGCACGCCGCAGCCTCCTGCTCCACTACTCCCTGCAACGGTTGTATCTGGCGCTGCTCCACGATCCCCTGTAACGGCCGTACAAGGCGGAGCTCCACTACGCCCTGTCATGGCCGTACCCAGCGCTGCCCCACGACGCCCTGTAACGGCCGTGTCAGTGGCAGCTCCATCGTGCCCCACGATGACGAACCCCCCTGAAAGACCCCCCAGCCTGGTATATATGCGGCTGGGGGGAGAAGGGGGGGTAAGCAAGAACTTCCAGTGCATTCTCTTACTTGCTACTATTATCTCTCCTTCTCCTCCAATCTCCTCTGACTTGATCATCGGAGGGCCCCCACTACCCCAGTGGTGGTGCGAGGCTTGCTTGCAGGTTTCCCGGTGGAAGGTGGAGCGCAATCAACACCAACCAAGGCAACTCAAACGGAACCCCGTTCACACCGCTGTGCCAATCGTTCTCGGTTTGGACCACCAGCAACACGTCCTAATTTGGATTAGGGTTTCTTAAGTCACAATTAATTATTAATCTAATGAATCAATAAGACTCCTAATTGGATTAGGATTGAAGAGTTCAATTGAGTCAAAATTGATTTAAGTTCTAATTGGATTAGGACTTACCTAGATTGGATCCAAATTGGTTCACCCTTGGGCTAAGCCTAATTGGATTAGGGCTTGACCACATTAGGGCATTCCAAACCCTACTTAATATGGATTAGGGTTTACCAAGAGGGAGGGGCGCAAGCCCCTCCCCTTTTGCTTCCTTGGTGCGGCATGAAGAGAGGGGGCCGGTGCCCCCTCTTAGGAAACTAGTCTAGGGCTCCTAAATTGTAGGAGCCCTAGATGGCTTTATAAGGGGAGCTAGGGCCGGCACCCTAGATGACTTTGAAGCCCTCTTCCTCCAAGCCGTGGCCACCCCTCTCCCCTCCTTGGTTCAGCCGCAAACGAAGGGAAGAAAAGAAGAAGCCATAGGCGGCCTTCTCCTCCTCTCTTCCTCCTTCCAACGCAGGAAAAGAAAGAAGGCTGCAGGGGCTTTGATCCTTCTCTGATCTTCATCCTTCTTCTTCCTCCTCCCAAGCACAATCAAGGGTTGATTGAAAGGGAGGAAATCAGCCATCAAAAGAAGTCTTTGCAAGGGAGCTAGCACCCCGGAAAGACTAAAGAACTTTGATCGGATCTCTGCTTCGTGTGGATACCCGTAGAGGCCGGACACTTGAACGGCTTCAAGCGAACCCTCTTCCTAAAACCACGAACTCAGATTTACGGTGATCATCTACACGCACAAGGTGAAGATCTGATCTTCTAACTAGATTAAAAATTTTTAATCCTTATCTATCTATGAACGGTTCATGAAACAACGTTCATGCGATGAACGTCGATCCCGCACATGCCTCTTCCGCTGCCATCTGATTTTTTTTGAAATATCAGCGACATGGGCGGGTTCTAACAGTGGTATCAAAGCCTAGGCATCATAGATTAAGGTAAGAATTAATTATCTAAAGGCATATTAGATCTGAAAATTGAAGGATTATGCGTGCTGAAAAATTTCTGCATGCAGATTTTTCAGGGTTGCTGAATTTTTGCATGCTGATTTTTATGTGATAAAAGGATGATTCTAATTGCATTGTTAATGGGATTACAAAATTTAGAATCATGATTAGCATGATCAGCAACCTATGTCATAAGATAATTAATTAGTTTTCAGATCTGAAAAGTATAATTGTTGCATGCGGTGATGATCATAGGATTCAAACCCTTTTGGTATCAAATGTAATGACCTGCGATGTGATCTGTAATGTCATGTAATTTTTCAGATGCTTGCATGCATCTTTTTTGATGTTTTGAGAGGCCTGCGTGCCTCCTAAAAGGGGATGTAATTTATTATTATTTTTATTTTATATCCGGTTGTATTTCTGTGATGTGATGTACGTCAACGATCAAGCCGAAGATGATGCATGAGATGAACAGGGGTTTAAGCGGTTGATGGCGATTGGATCAAGAGTTGGTCAAGGATCGAGTCAAGGAGGCTTGGAACCAATTCAAGAGTTGAAGACAAGTTGATCGATTGACGTGCATGTGCTTGTAATACGACCTAACTAGAATCCATGATCATCACCTATTTAAAGTTTAGCTTTAATTACTGCTGCGATTATAACTACCTGCAATGTGCCGTTTGCATGTGATGTGAATGAGAGTCGGGTAGATAGTTTTACATATGATGTAGCAAACCCAATTGAGACCTAAATTAAAATCTCCTCAATCAAGTCGAGAATGAACCAACATGAGCAAGTCATATTAGATTAATTGATCTAATTGGTGTCTAGGAAAGCATGAAAGGTGGTTACTTAATTAGGACCTTACTCTCTGAGTAAGGGGAGCCTCCCACCTGTTTACCTGGCCAATTGTTCGATTACCTCTTATGAAGAGCTCAAGTTGCAAACACTAAGACCTGATTAACCAATATTAAGTCAATAGGTCTTCCACTGTAGTAGAGCTGCTAAGGTCTTTCTGATGTTGATTTGTCTCGGCTGGACACAATGGGCAAGTTGCATCGGGGGACTGGACCTCTCTATAGACATGAGATTTGTAGGGTAAAGATGGGGTTGGGCACCAATAACTGTTAGGTGAGGACCTAATGACGACTTTATTCCTGCAGTTATACGGTGGGTCTGACTTAACTAAGAAATGGGACCAATAACTGTTAGGTGAGGTTTTCATGGCTTAGAGACCAAGTAGCACTGCAACATGCTTAAGAAGCATTGTACAAGAGTTGTACATTCATCAATTTATGTGTCATCAATAACTGTTAGGTGAGGTGGCATGTAAGTCGGTGGAACCGCAGTACCCACTAGAAATCCTAGTCGTGCAGGATTTTCGTTTTTCCTACCAGGGGAGTGTGAGGAATTCGAGAAAATAGTGGGAGGTACATTCGTTCTAAAAGTCCTTAGAACAGATTAAGGATCAAGTACAAAAGTCTAACTAGAATCTTTACTCTCTGCAGATCATAATGTCAGCCTCAAACCCTTTGACCCGTATTCTTGAGACCAACAAATTGACTGGAACCAATTATAAGGACTGGCTAAGAAACCTCAAAATTGTTTTGAACTGCGAGAAAATAGGCTATGTGCTCGACAATGACATCCCTGCATTACCAGCACGTCCGACTGCTGATCAGCGTACGACGCATGAGAAGTGGACAGACGATGACATTAGGGTCAAGTGCTATATCATGGCATCCATGTCCAATGAACTACAATGCCAGCATGAAAATATGAAGACTACTAGGGACATACTGGCACACCTGCAAGAGTTGTATGGTGAGCAGAGTCGCACAGCTCGTTTTGAAGTATCCAAGAGGCTCTTCAAAACAAAGATGCGCGAGGGGCAGTCCGTCCATGATCACGGTCTGACTATGATCAAGGACCTAGAGGAGCTTGAGAAGCTCGGTATGAATATGCACAAGGAATTGCAAGTTGATCTGATCCTTCAATCCCTTCCTGATTCATTTGGTCAATTTATAGTAAACTACCACATGAATAAGATTGAATGCACTAAGACTGAACTGATAAATATGTTGGTAACTGCTGAGGGAGCCTTGAAAGGTTCAAGGGGCAATGTCCTTGCTGCTGAGTTGATTTCTGGTTCCAAGAGAGTCTACATGGAAGAAAAAGAAGCCTGCTAAGAAGCAGAAGAAAGACAAAAAGCCAAAGAAGGAAGTTCAAAAGAAAAGGGCCAACGACAAAGGAAAATATTTCCACTACAATGTCGACGGCCACTGGAAGAGGAACTGTCCTTCATACCTCGAGAGCCTGAAGAACAAGAAAGGTGACACACCTTCAAAAGGTATAGACTTGCTCATAATTGCAACTAATCTAACGGTTTCTTCTACTTCCAGTTGGGTTATAGATTCTGGTTCTAGTGCTCATCTGTGCACTACCATGCAGGGTCTAAAGAAAAGTAGAAGGCTGGCGGAAGGTGCAGTAACCCTTCGGGTTGGCAACGGGGCAAAAGTTGCTACTGTGGCTGTGGGCACCTACCATCTGCGACTACCGTCTGGTTTTAGTTTATTACTTAGAGACTGCTATTATGTACCTGCTGCTAGCAGAAATTTGATTTCTATTTCATGTCTAGCACAGGAAGGTCATATTTTTACATTTGACAAAGACTGCTGTTCTATTTATTTCAGAAATAAAATAGTCGCACGTGGTTTTATGATTGACAGTCTCTATCATTTGCATATGGATGTATCTATAAATGCGTTTGAGCAAGAAGTGAGTGCCAAAGGATCCAAAAGATCCAGGGATGAGATAAACCAAAAATATTTGTGGCACCTCAGGCTTGGCCATATTGGAGAGGACAGAATGAACAAAATGGATAAAGATGGGCTTCTCGGCTCATTGACTTCTGAGTCATATCCAGTTTGCGAGTCCTGTCTTCAAGAAAAAATGGCCAGATTGCCTTTTGTAGGACATGGGGAGAGGACCACTGAAATACTTACCCTGGTACATACAGATGTATGTGGCCCATTCGATGTGCTAGCCAGGGAACGTTATTCATACTTCATTACCTTTACTGATGATTATTCACGGTATGGGTATGTGTATCTTATGAGACACAAATCTGAATCTTTCGAAAAGTTCAAAGAGTTCAGAAATGAAGTAGAAAAACAAACTGGAAAACCCCTTAAGGCTCTTCGATCAGATCGAGGAGGAGAATACCTTAGTGGAGAATTCCGGGACTATCTCAAGGACAATGGCATAGTCTCACAATGGACTCCTCCGGGTACACCTCAACTCAACGGGGTGTCAGAGAGGAGAAATCGGACTCTATTGGATATGGTCCGGTCCATGATGAGCTTCACTGATCTACCGATGTTTCTTTGGAGAGATGCCTTACTTACCGCAGTATATCTACTGAATAGGATTCCCTCTAAATTCGTTCCTACCACATCGTATGAGATATGGCATGGTAAGAAACCAAGTCTTGGTCATCTCAAGATTTGGGGATGTCCGGCCCACGTCAAAAGACTGCAGGCGGACAAACTAGAGGCTAGGACCATAAGTGCTCGTTTTATAGGATATCCTAAAGAGTCATTAGGATACAATTTTTACATCTCAGAGGATCACAATGTGTTTGTGAGCCGTCATGCCATCTTTTTGGAAAATCAGTTTATCCTTGACAGAGGCAGTGGAAGGAAAATTGAGCTCGAAGAGAAAGTCTCTGAAAAGCAACGAGTCATGGATCCTATCGAACCCATTAATACAGAGCCAGTACACGATGTCCCTCAACCACCTCGCAGATCAAGTAGGGTCTCCCATCCTCCCGATAGATACTTAGGTATACTAGAAGAGGATACTGAGGAAATATTTCTAGTGGGAGATAGGGATCACATAAAGGATCCCAAAACCTACAACGAGGCGATATCTGATATCGATTCCGAGAAATGGTTGGAAGCTATGAAGTCAGAATTAGACTCCATGCATTCCAACCAAGTCTGGACCTTAGTAGATCCACCAGAAGGTATTGTACCTATTGGATGCAAATGGATCTACAAAAGGAAAATAGGTTCGGATGGAAAGATAGAGACCTATAAAGCAAGGCTGGTGGCAAAAGGATATAGTCAACGCGAAGGCATTGACTATCAGGAGACCTTTTCACCTGTAGCCATGCTGAAATCCATCCGAACATTGGTTGCCATTGTAGCATTTTATGATTATGAAATCTGGCAGATGGATGTGAAAACTGCTTTCCTAAATGGATATCTTGAAGAAGATATCTATATGGAACAGCCTTTGGGTTTCACTTCCAGTGATGGAGATCACAAGGTCTGCAAGCTGCAAAGGTCCATTTATGGACTAAAACAAGCATCTCGGAGTTGGAACACTCGTTTCGATGACTCAATCAAAATGTTTGATTTCATCAAAAATGAAGAGGAACCGTGTGTTTACAAAAAGGTTAGTGGAAGCACTGTCGTATTTCTCGTACTGTACGTGGACGACATCCTCCTGATAGGGAATGATATTTCCATGCTAACCTCGGTCAAGGTCTGATTGTCAAAAGAATTCTCCATGAAAGACCTTGGGAAGCATCCTATATTTTGGGAATTAAGGTCTATAGAGATAGATCTAAAAGGATGCTTGGCCTATCACAGAAGATGTACATAGAGGAAGTGCTGAAAAGGTTCAGCATGGAAAACTCTAAAAGGGGTCTCTTACCCCTAAGACATGGAATTCATCTCTCCAAGAAGATGTGCCCCAACACATCTGAAGAGATTCAACGCATGAGCAAGATCCCTTATGCATCGGCAATAGGGTGCCTCATGTATGCCATGCTATGGACACGACCTGATATAGCTCTTGCTGTGAGTGTCACAAGCAGATATTAGTCGAATCCAGGTGAAGAACACTGGACAGCTGTGAAGAATATTCTTAAGTACTTGAGAAGAACTAAAGATTTATTCTTAGTCTTTGGAGGATCATCAGAGTTAAAGGTAGAAGGGTACACAGATTCAGACTTCATGACTGATGTCGATGATAGGAAGTCAACATCTGGATATGTGTTCTTCTGCAATGGTGGTACGGTGAATTGGAAGAGTTCTAAACAATCGATCATTGCTGATTCTACTATGCAAGCGGAATACATCGCCGCCTCTGAAGCTGCTAAGGAAGGCTTCTGGTTCAAGAAATTTATTGCGAAATTGGATGTAATGTCATCAGATGCCATAACACTCTACTGCGATAATAATGGCGCCATAGCTCTTGCTAAGGAGCCAAGGTCTCATCAGAAGTCCAAGCACATAGAGCGGCGCTTCCACCTCATACGCGACTATGTTAAGAAGAAGTATGTCGAAGTGCAGAGAGTAGACTCCGCGGACAACGTGGCAGACCCATTCACTAAACAGCTAAGTCAGCAAAAGACTGAAGCCCACCTTGAGAAGATGGGACTAAGATATATGACTGATTGGCTTTAGTGCAAGTGGGAGATTGTTAGATGTATGCCCTAAAAGCCAATTTTTGACTGACACAATATTAATTCTGAGACATAATTTGTATTTGACTTTATTATTGAATAAATAAAAGGCATCTTTTTCATTCATATTGTTTATGTGTCTATGAATCGTCCAAGAATTAATAAGATGATGATGCATATTCTTAAGAGTTAAGAATTTGAGCCATGCATCATTGGTGATTAATTTTTGAATGCTCCTGATCAATGGATCATCACGAGGGCGGTGATTGATCCAATGAGATCAATGCGCACATTACTTTTCTTATGGATGGACGAGACTCGAGTCCACAGTGTGGCGACACTGAAGTAATAGTGCAGGTGCTTGTTAAGAACAAGGGTACTGAGCGTGACCAATACAAGAAGTCACTTGGATGTCTATCCACTCGTCAGTGACTTACTTGATGTTGCAGTAGTGTGACTGGTCCTTTGACCTGCGGTGCTTCGGCCACTCACAGTGAGGTTATTGTAGTTTGACTGCACACATACATGGTCTCTAGCCATATGGGTCCATGCAGTGTAGATTGGCTGCAGAAGGTTCACTGTAGGAGTAGGGTATGCACCTATAAGGAATCTATCGACCTTGATAGGTAAGGAGAGATCCTATGTGATTTATAAGACTGAGTTCGTAAGACCTCGGCCGGGGCAGATTGCACAGTAGAGAAAGAGTTCTCCGCTCTCGAACTTAAGACGAATAAATCTTGACATATGACAGACGATGGGGTTTGACGAGCTGTCCATGACCTCCGTCCTGTAGGGATCCACGATAGAAGGACTGTATCACATGATAACTGCACCTAGAGGTTCACCATTCTATTTTGCTGGGTAGCCACTACATGCTGCTGGGTGTCACTGGTGGATGGTGGGACTCATAGGGATTGTCTCGATGATCGATAAACCCTAATGAGCTGTGTTGGAATCGTTCCAACCCATTGAAAGAAGTTTTCAAGGATATTGTGATAGAGATCGCAATATATCTCACTACCAGTCAGAATAGAACCTATGGGGTCACACACACTAGAAGTATTGACCGATCCGATGGTTGAAAAGTGATTATGAATCACGAGTAATCAATTCGATTGATAAGAAGTTGAAGAAGGAATGGTAATTGATTAATTGGACTTAAAACACAAATCCTACTTAGAATAGGATTGCTAGAGTCCTAATTAGATTAGGACTGAAAATCCTATTTGGAGTAGGACTGGGATTCCTACTTGGAGTAGGATTCCTACAATCCTAATTAGATTAGGATTTTGAATTCATTTTTGGATTCCTACTTAGAATAGGATTCCTAGAAATCCTAATTGGATTAGGACTTCGAATTCAAATAAGAGTCCTAATTGGATTAGGACCAAAATAAAATATGTCCTAATTTGGATTAGGGTTTCTTAAGTCACAATTAATTATTAATCTAATGAATCAATAAGACTCCTAATTGGATTAGGATTGAAGAGTTCAATTGAGTCAAAATTGATTTAAGTTCTAATTGGATTAAGACTTACCTAGATTGGATCCAAATTGGTTCACCCTTGGGCTAAGCCTAATTGGATTAGGGCTTGACCACATTAGGGCATTCCAAACCCTACTTAATATGGATTAGGGTTTACCAAGAGGGAGGGGCGCAAGCCCCTCCCCTTTTGCTTCCTTGGTGCGGCATGAAGAGAGGGGGCCGGTGCCCCCTCTTAGGAAACTAGTCTAGGGCTCCTAAATTGTAGGAGCCCTAGATGGCTTTATAAGGGGAGCTAGGGCCGGCGCCCTAGATGACTTTGAAGCCCTCTTCCTCCAAGCCGTGGCCACCCCTCTCCCCTCCTTGGTTCAGCCGCAAGCGAAGGGAAGAAAAGAAGAAGCCATAGGCGGCCTTCTCCTCCTCTCTTCCTCCTTCCAACGCAGGAAAAGAAAGAAGGCTGCAGGGGCTTTGATCCTTCTCTGATCTTCATCCTTCTTCTTCCTCCTCCCAAGCACAATCAAGGGTTGATTGAAAGGGAGGAAATCAGCCATCAAAAGAAGTCTTTGCAAGGGAGCTAGCACCCCGAAAAGAATAGAGAACTTTGATCGGATCTCTGCTTCGTGTGGATACCCGTAGAGGCCGGACACTTGAACGGCTTCAAGCGAACCCTCTTCCTAAAACTACGAACTCAGATTTGCGGTGATCATCTACCCGCACAAGGTGAAGATCTGATCTTCTAATTAGACTAAAAGTTTTTTATCCTTATCTATCTATGAACGGTTCATGAAACAACGTTCATGCGATGAACATCGATCCCGCACATGCCTCTTCCGCTGTCATCTGATTTTTTTTGAAATATCAGCGGCATGGGCGGGTTCTAACAGCAATCGGTCATGACTTGGCTATCAAAGAAATTTTCCATGAAATACTTGGGTGAAGCATCCTATATACTTGGTATAATGATCTATAGAGATAGATCTAAAAGGATGCTAGGTTTGTCCCAGTCTAGGTACATAGATAATGTACTGAAGAGGTTCAGTATGGATGGAAGTAAGAAATGTTTCTTACCCATAGGACATGGCATACAACTCTCTAGGAAGATGTCTCCTAAGACATCTGAAGAGAGGAATAGAATGAGTTCTATTCCCTATGCTTCGGCAGTAGGGTCGATCATGTTGTTGGATTGCCCCACAGCGGCGCGACGTTCGCGGCGGAATCCGCATGCCGGGCCCGGTGCATCGCATACGCCGGAACAGGATCGGGTAGATTTCAAAATTTTTCTGAATCAAAACGATTCAGAACCCTTTTGAATTAAGATGGGGACTAAACTAAGATCTAATAATTAATTATGAATTGTTAAACTACTAGAAAATCAGAAATATAAAATTTCAAATGAAGATCTCATCTTTACCTTTGTGCGGGTAGAAGAACACCGCAACCGATGATCGTGGTTTGGTTCCTTGTAGCCGCACAAACGTCCGGCCTCTACAAGTATCCACACGAGGTTGCTAAAGATCAGAGATGGGGCTTCACCGGGGTGCTAGCTCCTTGCAAAAGCCTCTCTTGGATGTCGAAGAAGAAGGAAGAAGAAATCACAAGGATCCCACCTTGTGCAGCCTTCAAAAGGAAGAAGAAAACCCTTCACCTTTTTTTATTCTTTTCTCTCCCTATTTGCTGATTTAAAAATCCCAAAAATTCCTTCTTGCTGCCCCACGGCTGGGAGAAGTTCTTCTCTTCAAACATGGGACGTGGGGCTCCCTTTTTATGGGGTTCAAAACCCTATGCGCCAGGAAACCTATTCCTAATAGGTTTCCTGGTGCCTTTCTTTATTGGCGGGCCCCTTGATTCTTGGAAAGAATCTAGGGGCGTTGGCTCCCAGCAAAGAAGGAGAGGGGACCACGCCCCTCCTTGTCCTCTTGGCTGCCCCCTCTTGCCTATTTTGACCCCTCAAAATAAGGCATCAAGAGGGAGGCTCCAATAATAGGAAAAAGGCTGAATTTGGCAGGATTTTCAAGGACTCGATCTAGCCAACTTTTGACTAGGATTTGAGTCAAATTTCTTTGGGTCAGACCCAACATAATTTGACTCAATTAATCAGCAAAAGACTTAATTATAATCTAATTATAATTATTTAATTCTTCCATTTAACTCACTAACTCTTAGTGGGTTATTTTGTACATCAATCTTATTGACAATTGACATTGTGATTCCAAATCACAAATCGACAATCCTAATAATCAGAACCTCTAATGTGTGTGACCTCATAGGTTCTAATCTGACTGGTAATGAGACATATTGAGATCTCCATCTCAGTAACATTGAAAACTCCTTTCAATGGGTTGGAACGATTCCAACTCTACTCATTAGGGTTTATCGATCATCAAGATAATCCCTATGAGTCCCACCATCCACCAGTGACACCTAGCAGCATGTAGTGGCTACCCAGCAGAATAGAATGATGAACCTCTAGGTGCAGTTGTCATGTGTTACAGTCCTTCTATCGTGGATCCCTACAAGACGGAGGTCATGGATAACTCGTCAAACCCCTTCGTCTGTCATATGTCAAAATTTATTCGACTTAAGTTCGAGAGTGGAAAACTCTTTCTCCACTGTGCATACTGCCCCGGCCGAGGTCTTACGAACTCAGTCTTATAAATCACATAGGATCTCTCCTTATCTATCAAGGTCGATAGATTCCATATAGGTGCATACCCTACTCCTACAGTAAACTTACTGCAGCCAATTTACACTGCATGGACCCATATGGCTAGAGACCATGTATGTGTGCAGTCAAACTACAATAACCTCACTGTGAGTAGCCGAAGCACCGCAGGTCAAAGGACCAGTCACACTACTGCAACATCAAGCAAGTCACTGACGAGTGGATAGACATCCAAGTGACTTCTTGTCTTGGTCACGCTCAGTACCCTTGTTCTCTAACAAGCACCTGCACTATCACTTAAGTGTCCCTACACTGTGGACTCAAGTCTCGTCCATCCAGAAGAAAAGTGATCTGTGCACTGATCGGATCGATCACCGTCCTCGTGATGATCCATTGATCAAGAGCATTTAGAAACTAATCACCAATGATACATGGCTCAAATTCTCAACTCTTGAGAATATGTATCATCATCTTATTAATTTCTTGGACGATTCATAGACACATAAACAATATGAATGAAAAGATGCCTTTTATTTATTCAATAATAAATAGTCAAGTACAAAATTATGTCCCTAGAATCAACAATGTGTCAGCCAAATTGGCTTCTAGGGCATACATCTAACAATCTCCCACTTGCACTAAAGCCAATTGGTCATATATCTTAGGCCCATCTTCTCAAGGTGGGCTTCAGTCTTTTGCTGACTCAGCTGCTTAGTGAACGGGTCTGCCACGTTATCCGCGGAGTCTACTCTCTGCACCTCTACATATTTCTTCTCAACATAGTCGCGTATGAGATGGAAGCGCCGCTCTATATGCTTAGACTTCTGATGAGACCTTGGCTCCTTAGCAAGGGCTATGGCGCCATTATTATCGCAGTAGAGTGTTATGGCATCTGATGTCATCACGTCCAACTCTGCAATGAATTTCTTGAACCAAAAGCCTTCCTTAGCAGCTTCAGAGGCGGCGATGTATTCGGCTTCCATAGTAGAATCAGCAATGATCGGTTGTTTAGAACTCTTCCAATTTACCGCACCACCATTGCACAAGAACACATATCCAGATGTTGACTTCCTGTCATCGACATCAGTCATGAAGTCTGAATCTGTGTACCCTTCTACTTTTAACTCTGATGATCCTCCAAAAACCAAGAATAAATCTTTAGTTCTTCTCAAGTACTTAAGAATTTTCTTCACAGCTGTCCAGTGTTCTTCACCTGGATTCGACTGATATCTGCTTGTGACACTCACAGCAAGAGCTATATCAGGTCGTGTACACAGCATGGCATACATGAGGCTTCCTATTGCCGATGCATAGGGAATCTTGCTCATGCGTTGAATCTCTTCAGATGTGTTGGGGAACATCTTCTTGGAGAGATGAATTCCATGCCTAAGGGGTAAGAGACCCCTCTTGGAGTTTTCCATGCTGAACCTCTTCAGCACCTCCTCTATGTACATTTTCTGTGACAGGCCAAGCATCCTTTTAGATCTATCTCTATAGACCTTTATTCCCAAAATATAGGATGCTTCCCCAAGGTCTTTCATGGAGAATTCTTTTGACAACCAGACCTTGACCGAGGTTAGCATGGGAATATCATTCCCAATCAGGAGAATGTCATCTACGTACAGTACGAGAAAAACGACAGCACTCCCACTAACCTTTTTGTAAACACACGGTTCCTCTTCGTTTTTGATGAAATCAAACGTTTTGATTGCTTCATTGAAACGAGTGTTCCAACTCCGAGATGCTTGCTTTAGTCCATAGATGGACCTTTGCAGCTTGCAGACCTTGTGATCTCCATCACTGGAAGTGAAACCCAAAGGCTGTTCCGTATAGATATCTTCATCAAGATATCCATTCAGAAAAGCAGTTTTCACATCCATCTGCCAGATTTCATAATCATGAAATGCTGCAATGGCAAGCAATGTTCGAATGGATTTTAGCATGGCTACAGGTGAAAAGGTCTCCTGATAGTCAATGCCTTCACGCTGACTATACCCTTTCGCCACAAGCCTTGCCTTATAGGTCTCTACCTCTCCATCCGAACCTATTTTCCTTTTGTAGATCCATTTGCATCCAATAGGTACAATACCTTCTGGTGGGTCTACTAAGGTCCAGACTTGGTTGGAATGCATGGAGTCTATCTCTGACTTCATAACTTCCAGCCATTTCTCGGAATCGATATCAGATATCGCCTCGTTGTAGGTTTTGGGATCCTGTATGTGATCCCTATCTCCCACTAGGAACATTTCCTCGGTATCCTCTTCTAGTATACCTAAGTATCTATCGGGAGGATGGGAGACCCTACTAGATCTACGAGGTGGTCGAGGGACATCGTGTACTGGCTCCTTATGAATAGGTTCTATAGGATCCATGACTCGTTGCTTTTCAGAGACTTTCTCTTCAAGCTCAATTTTCCTCCCACTGCCTCTATCAAGGATAAACTGATTTTCCAAGAAGATGGCATGACGGCTCACAAACACATTGTGATCCTCTGAGACGTAAAAATTGTATCCTAATGACTCTTTAGGATATCCTATAAAACGAGCACTTATGGTCCTAGCCTCTAACTTGTCTGCCTGTAGTCTCTTGACGTGGGCCGGACATCCCCAAATCTTGAGATGACCCAGACTTGGTTTCTTACCATGCCATATCTCATACGGTGTGGTAGGAACGGATTTAGAGGAAACTCTATTCAATAAATAAATCGCTGTGAGTAAGGCATCTCCCTAAAGGAACATAGGTAAATCAGTGAAGCTCATCATGGACCTGACCATATCCAATAGGGTCCGATTCCTCCTCTCTGACACCCCGTTGAGTTGAGGTGTACCTGGAGGTGTCCATTGTGAGACTATGCCGTTTTCTTTGAGATAGTCCCAGAATTCCCCACTAAGGTATTCTCCTCCTCGATCTGATCGAAGAGCCTTAAGAGGTTTTCCAGTTTGTTTTGCTACTTCATTCTTGAACTCTTTGAACTTTTCAAAAGACTCAGACTTGTGTCTCATAAGATACACATACCCATACCGTGAATAATCATCGGTAAAGGTAATGAAGTAAGAATATCATCCCCTGGCTAGCACATCGAATGGGCCACATACATCTGTATGTACTAGGGTAAGTATTTCAGTGGTCCTCTCCCCATGTCCTACAAAGGGCAGTCTAGCCATCTTTCCTTGAAGACAGGACTCGCAAACTGGATATGACTCGGAAGTCAATGAGCCGAGAAGCCCATCTTTATCCATTTTGTTCATTCTGTCTTCTCCAATATGGCCAAGCCTGAGGTGCCACAAATATCTTTGGTTTATCTCATCTCTGGATCTTTTGGATCCTTTGGCACTCACATCTTGCTCGGTAACATTCACAGATACATCCATATGTAAATGATAGAGACTGTCAATCATGAAACCACGTGCGACTATTTTATTTCTTAAATAAATAGAACAGCAGTCTTTGTCAAATGTAAAAACATGACCTTCCTGTGCTAGACATGAAACAGAAATCAAATTTCTGCTAGCAGCAGGTACATAATAGCAGTCTCTAAGTATTAAACTAAATCCAGACGGTAGTCGCAGATGGTAGGTGCCCACAGCCACAGCAGCAACTTTTGCCCCGTTGCCAACCCGAAGGGTTACCGCACCTTCCGCCAGCCTTCTACTTTTCTTTAGACCTTGCATGGTAGTGCACAAATGAGCACTAGAACCAGAATCTATAACCCAACTAGAAGTAGAAGAAACCGTTAGATTAGTTTCAATTATGAGCAAGTCTATAACTTCTGAAGGTGTGTCACCTTTCTTGTTCTTCAGGCTCTCGAGGTATGAAGGACAGTTTCTCTTCCAGTGGCCTTCGACATTGCAGTGGAAACATTTTCCTTTGTCGTTAGCCTTTTTCTTTTGAACTTCCTTCTTTGGCTTCTTGTCCTTCTTCTGCTTCTTAGCAGGCTTCTTTTTCTTCCAAGTAGACTTTCTCTTGGAACCAGAAGTCAACTCAGCAGCAAGGACATTGCCCCTTGAACCTTTCAAGGCTCCCTCAGCAGTTACCAACATGTTGATTAGTTCAGTCTTAGTGCATTCAATCTTATTCATGTGGTAGTTTACTATAAACTGACCAAATAAATCAGGAAGTGACTGTAGGATCAAATCCACTTGTAATTCCTTGTGCATGTCCATACCGAGCTTCTCAAGCTCCTCTAGGTCCTTGATCATGGTCAGACCGTGATCATGGACAGACTGCCCTTCGCGCATCTTCGCTTTGAAGAGCCTCTTGGACACTTCAAAACGAGCTGTGCGACTCTGCTCACCATACAACTCTTGCAGGTGTGCCAGTATGTCCCTAGCAGTCTTCATATTTTCATGCTGGCATTGGAGTTCATTAGACATGGATGCCATCATATAGCATTTTACTCTAATGTCATCATCCAACCTTTTATGCATCTCACGCTGAACATCAGTAGGACGTGTTGGTAGTGTGGGGATATCTGAATCGAGTATGTAGCCTATTTTCTCACAGTCCAAAACAATTTTGAGATTTCTAAGCCAGTCCTTGTAATTGGTTCCGGTCAGTCGGTTGGTCTCAAGAATACGGGTCAAAGGGTTTGAAGCCGACATTGTATCTGCAGAGAGTAAAGATTCTAGTTAGACTTTTGTACTTGATCCTAATCTGTTCTAAGGTCTTTTAGAACAAATGTAACTCCCACTATTTTCTCGAATCCCTCACACTCTCCTGGTAGGAAAACGGAAATCCCACACGACTAGGATTTCTAGTGGGTACTGCGGTCCCACCAATTTACATGCCACCTCACCTAACAGTTATTGGTGACACATAGATTGATGAATGTACAACTCTTGTACAATGCTTCTCAAGCATGTTGCAGTGTAACTTGGTCTCTAAGCCATGAAAACCTCACCTAATAGTTATTGGTCCCATTTCTTAGTTAAGTCAGACCCACCGTATAACCGTAGGAATAAAGTCGTCATTGGGTCCTCACCTAACAGTTATTGGTGCCCAACCCCACCTTTACCCTACAACATCTCATGTCTATAGAGAGGTCCAGCCCCCCGATGCAACTTGACCACTGTGTCCAGCCGAGACAAATCAACATCAGAAAGACCTTAGCAGCTCTACTACAGTGGAAGACCTATTGACTTAATATTGGTTAATCAGGTCTTAGTGTTTGCAACTTGAGCTCTTCATAAGAGGTAATCGAACAATTGGCCAGGTAAGCAGGTGGGAGGCTCCCCTTACTCAGAGAGTAAGGTCCTAATTAAGTAACCACCTTTCATGCTTTCCTAGACACCAATTAGATCAATTAATCTAATATGACTTGCTCATGTCGGTTCACTCTCGACTTGATTGAGGAGGTTTTGATTTAGGTCTCAATTGGGTTTGCTACATCACATGTAAACCTATCTACCCGACTCTCATTCACATCACATGCAAACGGTACATCACAGGCAGTTATAATCGCAGCATCAAATTAAAGCTAAACTTTAACTAGGTGATGATCATGGATTCTAATTAGGTCGTATTACAAGCACATGCACATCAATCGATCAAGTGGTCTTCAACTCTTAAATTGGTTCCAAGCCTCCTTGATTCGATCCTTGATCAACTCTTGATCCCATCGCCATCAACTGCTTAGATCACCTTTCATCTCATGCCTTTGCTTCAACTTGATCGTTGATGTACATCACATCACAGAAATACAACCAGATGTAAAATAAAAATAAAATAAATTACATCTCCTTTTAGGAGGCACGCAGGCCTCTCAAAATATAAAATAAGATGCATGCAAGCATCTACAAAATTACATGACATTACAGATTACATCGCAGGTCATTACATTCGATACCAAAAGGGTTTGAATCCTATGATCATCACCACATGCATCTCATGCATGATTTTATCTAATCTGATTTTGATTTTATTATGCAACCATCGGAGATCCAGATCATGCAATACCTTAATTTTAAACATCATAATCATATCATAATTTTAAAACTAACATCGCATGATCGATCTAACAAAATCAGCATGCTGAAAATTTTCAGCAACACAAAATTTCAGCATGCAGAATTTTTCAGCATGCATAATAATTAAAAAATTAGAACTAATTCATAATTAATTAACTATTATCTTAATTGGATCCCCAAAACCTGGCTCTGATACCACTGTTGGATTGCCCCACAGCGGCGCGATGTTCGCGGCGGAATCCGCATGCCGGGCCCGGTGCATCGCATACGCCGGAACAGGATCGGGTAGATTTCAAAATTTTTCTGAATCAAAACGATTCAGAACCCTTTTGAATTAAGATGGGGACTAAACTAAGATCTAATAATTAATTATGAATTGTTAAACTACTAGAAAATCAGAAATATAAAATTTCAAATGAAGATCTCATCTTCACCTTTGTGCGGGTAGAAGAACACCGCAACCGATGATCGTGGTTTGGTTCCTTGTAGCCGCACAAACGTCCGGCCTCTACAAGTATCCACACGAGGTTGCTGAAGATCAGAGATGGGGCTTCACCGGGGTGCTAGCTCCTTGCAAAAGCCTCTCTTGGATGTCGAAGAAGAAGGAAGAAGAAATCACAAGGATCCCACCTTGTGCAGCCTTCAAAAGGAAGAAGAAAACCCTTCACCTTTTTTTATTCTTTTCTCTCCCTATTTGCTGATTTAAAAATCCCAAAAATTCCTTCTTGCTGCCCCACGGCTGGGAGAAGTTCTTCTCTTCAAACATGGGACGTGGGGCTCCCTTTTTATGGGGTTCAAAACCCTATGCGCCAGAAAACCTATTCCTAATAGGTTTCCTGGTGCCTTTCTTTATTGGCGGGCCCCTTGATTCTTGGAAAGAATCAAGGGGCGTTAGCTCCCAGCAAAGAAGGAGAGGGGGCCACGCCCCTCCTTGTCCTCTTGGCTGCCCCCTCTTGCCTATTTTGACCCCTCAAAATAAGGCATCAAGAGGGAGGCTCCAATAATAGGAAAAAGGCTGAATTTGGCAGGATTTTCAAGGACTCGATCTAGCCAACTTTTGACTAGGATTTGAGTCAAATTTCTTTGGGTCAGACCCAACATAATTTGACTCAATTAATCAGCAAAAGACTTAATTATAATCTAATTATAATTATTTAATTCTTCCATTTAACTCACTAACTCTTAGTGGGTTATTTTGTACATCAATCTTATTGACAATTGACATTGTGATTCCAAATCACAAATCGACAATCCTAATAATCAGAACCTCTAATGTGTGTGACCTCATAGGTTCTAATCTGACTGGTAATGAGACATATTGAGATCTCCATCTCAGTAACATTGAAAACTCCTTTCAATGGGTTGGAACGATTCCAACTCTACTCATTAGGGTTTATCGATCATCAAGATAATCCCTATGAGTCCCACCATCCACCAGTGACACCTAGCAGCATGTAGTGGCTACCCAGCAGAATAGAATGATGAACCTCTAGGTGCAGTTGTCATGTGTTACAGTCCTTCTATCGTGGATCCCTACAAGACGGAGGTCATGGATAACTCGTCAAACCCCTTCGTCTGTCATATGTCAAAATTTATTCGACTTAAGTTCGAGAGTGGAAAACTCTTTCTCCACTGTGCATACTGCCCCGGCCGAGGTCTTACGAACTCAGTCTTATAAATCACATAGGATCTCTCCTTATCTATCAAGGTCGATAGATTCCATATAGGTGCATACCCTACTCCTACAGTAAACTTACTGCAGCCAATCTACACTGCATGGACCCATATGGCTAGAGACCATGTACGTGTGCAGTCAAACTACAATAACCTCACTGTGAGTAGCCGAAGCACCGCAGGTCAAAGGACCAGTCACACTACTGCAACATCAAGCAAGTCACTGACGAGTGGATAGACATCCAAGTGACTTCTTGTCTTGGTCACGCTCAGTACCCTTGTTCTCTAACAAGCACCTGCACTATCACTTCAGTGTCCCTACACTGTGGACTCAAGTCTCGTCCATCCAGAAGGAAAGTGATCTGTGCACTGATCGGATCGATCACCGTCCTCGTGATGATCCATTGATCAAGAGCATTTAGAAACTAATCACCAATGATACATGGCTCAAATTCTCAACTCTTGAGAATATGTATCATCATCTTATTAATTTCTTGGACGATTCATAGACACATAAACAATATGAATGAAAAGATGCCTTTTATTTATTCAATAATAAATAGTCAAGTACAAAATTATGTCCCTAGAATCAACAATGTGTCAGCCAAATTGGCTTCTAGGGCATACATCTAACACATGTATGCTATGTTATGTACCAGGCCTGATCTAGCTTATGCCTTGGGCATGGTAAGTAGATTTCAGGCAGATCCCGGGGAGGATCATTAGAAAATTGTGAAAAGCATTCTCAAATATTTGAGAAGGACTAGAGATGTTTTTCTGATTTATGGAGGATCAGAATTGAAACTAGAAGGCTATTCAAATTCTAGCTTTCAATCTGATCCAGATGATAGTAAGTCAATCTCTGGATATATCTTTACTTTGAATGGTGGAGCTGTGAGTTGGAAGAGTTCCAAACAGCAAACTGTAACTAACTCAACTACTGAGGCAGAATACATAGCTGTTAGTGAAGCTGCTAAGGAAGTAGTCTGGATGAAGACGTTCATCACAGAGCTGGGTGTAGTTCCTGAGATTGCCGGACCAATTCCAGTTTATTGCGATAACACTGAAGCTATTGCATAGGCTAAGGAACCAAGATCTCATCATAGATCCAAGCATATTTTGAGACGCTTTCACCTTGTTCGAGAGATAATCGAAAGATAAGACGTCAAGATTGAACGAGTAGACACAAAGAACAATATAGCAGACCCATTTACTAAAGCTCTACCACAGCAGCAATTCAATCGTCACCTCGATTGTATGGGGTTAAAATATAAGGGCGATTGGCTTTAGTGCAAGTGGAAGATTGAAAGAGTAGATGCCCTATAAGGCAATCATTTTATAGGTTTCTCTTTGTAATCCTGCAAATCATGTACTTTGACACTTGATATATATCAATAAAGGCATTGTGTTTCATCATTTGCTGCTTATCTGTTTTATTATTAGATGATGAACCCCATAAATTAGGACATTGGTGTTAGGGTTATGATGAGATCATACCAGTGAGACCTAAAATTCTAAAATCCTAATTTAAAATATTCCCAGTTAAATTGGTATATTGAGTTGGGGATCAATATTACTGGAAAGACTGGCATATCTTATGTATGCTTGATGTAGAGGGTGATTGATCTCACAATCACTTGTGTGAGACACTAATACAAAGATGTGGGTGCTCATTAGAGGAATGAATTCGCTGAAATGACCAGCCATGAGAACATCTTATGGATTCTTACTTAATTGTCAAAAGATAGTTCTCATCGTGGGAGTTGTGCAAGTGATCCTTGGACCTGAGATCACCATGGTACCTTGTGCACTTGAATCAATATTTTGGTTTATCCTCATTCACGACATTGCGTTGTGTACGGGGTATTCTGGATATGGTGGATTTTGTACGAAGGTTGTGAGTAGGTCAACAAGGAATCAGTCACTTCTAGTAAGAGAAGGTAACATCTTACTTACTCTAATCTTATGATGATTCAAGAAGCCTTTGATCAAAGCAAAATAAAAATTAGAAAGAGTTTTTAATGTTTCATTGTTTGAATTATCATATAAAAGATTGAGAGAGACATGAATAAGTAATTGAGTTTGATATTGATCCATACTCATGCACTTATTCAGGATGTAGTATGACTGAGGAATTGAATTACACGGTAACTTGCCATTGAAGGGTATGTTTGGATTTATCCAATACATTTCTCATCTTCTGGGTAGATATGATACATTGCTAGACGTCAATCTTATTTTATGGGTTGATCGGATCAAAGAGTTTGATTAGATCAAAGCATCAGAAAGGTTCTGATTGCTAAGTCAGGTTTAGCACTAAATTGAACCTAAATTTGATTAGAGGTAATCTAATCAGATTAGGTCAACTTGCACCTGCACCTACTGCTGGCTAAGATAAGGAACCCAATAGGTCACACACAAGGGAATTGATCAAGGATTTAATTGGATTAGATATGTTTGCAAGATGAACATGCTAGCACATGTTGCAAACCTTAGCTCCTGATTCAAATTAAATTCAAATCTGATTCTTAGATTAGGTTGATCTAATATGATTAGATCATGACCTAATATGGGTTAGCCAAGAGTTGAAACCCATTTGGCTTTAATTATACATGATTTGATTAGGTTTAATATTTCCTTTAAGTTGGTTAAACCCAATTGGATTGGGTTCGATTGGGCCTTCACTTTTGGACCATTGGATCGCTCCCTAGATGAAGGATCTGGTCCACCGGTTTGCGCCTTCATCTGGACCATTGGATGGCTTCCTGAATGAAGGATCTGGTCCACTGGTTGGCGCCTTATTCTAGATCACTGGATGGCTCCTTGGATGAAAGATCTGGACCATTGGTCAGCGCCTGAATCTGGACCACTGGATGGCTCTCTGGATGAAAGATCTGGACCATTGGTCAACGCCTGAATCTGGACCACTGGATGGCTCTCTGGATGAAAGATCTAGACCGTTGCTCAGCGCCTGAATCTGGACCATCGGTGATAACATCTTGCTTCTGGACCATTGGATGGCATCCTGGATGATGATGCTTTGATCTGGACCATTAGATGGCGCCTAGATCTGGACCATTGGCTTTGGTTCACTGCATTTGGGCCCTTGGATCATCACGATTTAAGAGGGAGACGTGAGAAAGAAGTTGATACACCCTTCTCCTTAGCACCCCATCATGATGGGATGCCCCTCTTGGCACATGCCTCATCATGATGAGGTGTGTGGATGGGATACATCCCTTTATGATGCATCCCTTCATCTCTTATAAATAAGGAGGTGCCCTGGGATTCTAAAGATCATCCAAGAAAAAGCCTCTCCTTCTCTCTCCCTTATCCCTTCTTTCTTACAAGCCTCTCTCTTTTGTCCTAACCCAAGACAAGAGGGTCTTCTTTAGGACAAAAAGGTTAGTGAATGTTTTAGGGGTAGAAAGGAAGAAGGAAGTGAAGGAAAATCAGCCAATTAAATTCTTTGGAAGGCTTGAACAACTAGAATCAAGTTTTGGTAGAGCTAGAGTCTTGAATCCATTCCTGTGTGGATTAACATTGGAGGGTGAACATTTGGGCACCTTAGGACATCTTCAGACATATTGGATATAGCATGATAGGTATTCTTCTATACCAAGATTATATTTTCTACATTATTTGGTTATACTATTAAGATGATCTTGGCTTATTAAGGTTTCATATAATGGGTTTTATAAGAAAATTTTATAATTCCGTATCTTCCGCTGCGCCCTAGGGCACTGAAAAACCCAACAACAGCAAGTAGACCTGATATAATGCATAGTATTTGTATGTGTGCAAGACATCAAGTAAATCCTAAAGAATCACACTTAATTGCTGTTAAAAGGATATTAAGATACTTAAAAGAAACACAACACTTAGGTTTATGGTATTCTAAGGCATCTACAATTGACTTGATTGGATATTCAGATACTGATTTTGCTGGTTGTAGATTAGACAAAAAAAGTACAAGTGGAACTTATCAATTTCTTTGAAACAAACTTAATTTCTTGGTTTAGCAAGAAATAAAATTCCGTAGCACTATCTACAGCTGAGGCTGAATATATTGCTGCAGGAAGTTGTTGTGCCCAAATCTTATGGATTAAGCAACAGTTTGAGGACTATGGCATAAAACAAAACAAAATTCTCATAAGGTGTGACAATACTAGTGCCATAAATCTGACTAAAAATTCCATACAACACTCAAGATCTAAACATATAGAAATCAGACATCATTTCATTAGAGATCATGCTCAAAATGGGGATATAAAAATGGAATTTGTAAATACTGATAAACAAATTGCAGATATTTTCACTAAACCTCTTAATGAAGAAGTATTTTGTAAATTTAGAGGTGAATTATGCATTTGTGATCCATTTTGATGACTGATTATGAATGATAAATTGTATATTTTGATTGACTATTATTGGTTGAATTTTAGTTGATTTGATTCATGGTTTACAATTGATTTTTGAATCTTATTCAAAATGATTTTGTCTCTTGAACAGTCTGCGGAGATGACTCATATAAATGAGGAGTCGACTCATGTAGTAAGCGACGACTCTTAAGTTAAAAGAGTCGAACCCTAACTTACAGGAGACGACTCTTAAGTTAAAAGAGTCGACTCCTAGTCTATAGGAGACGACTCATGAGTTGAATGAGTCGGCTAAAGAGGAAACTATTCAAAACAGATTCTAAAAAGCTTTCTCTTTCTCTCTCTAAAATGTTGAACCTGAAATGTTTCATACCCCTAAAAGCGCCTTTTTTGTCTTCAAACTCTTCTTCAAACAAAAACCTCCAAAAACCCTAGAAAATCTTTCCGAGGTTCTGATTGATCTTCCAATAGTGAGGGTAAAGCAAGTGACATCCGGACCTAAGAGGAAGAATGCCACTTCACACACAGAGAGAAGAACGAAGGCTAGGGCAGAAAATGAGATGAATCCACAAAAGGAAGAAACGCCATCGTCTCAACCTGTTACAGCCCCTTTGTCACCTCCGTCCTCGGTCTCGAAATAAAGACCTCTCTCCATAAGAAATGTATCCACAGGAAGGAGAGTGGATTTCGAGTTCTTGAAAAAGGAAAACTTTCCACTAGGGCAGAATCTAAAGGATATGGGTTGGGAATACTTATGCTCCCTAACTGTGCCAACCTACCCAGACCTGGTACGAGAGTTCTACAACAATGCCAGATATGGACAAGGACAGATCTCTTCCAAGGTAAAAGAAGTCCCTGTTTTAATTACTGAAGAGATTCTTAGAGATACCCTTCGGATTCCAAATGATGAAGAAAATAGAGATCACCTAGAGAATAGGAATGAAGGGATAGGTACCATTCTGAATAGAGAAGTCACAGGAGATTGGACTGAGATCAGTGCCAATCAACTGAATGCAGAGATGCGTCTACTACATCACATGATCAACAAAATGTTCTTCCCTAAGACAAGGAAATTTGATCATGTTTCAGAAAGGGATATACTGGTAATGCACCATATTATACAAGGACTCCCACTAAACCTACCCTGCCTAATGCTAAGATACATGGAAGCTCAAGGACAGAGAAAAGGAGCTTCACTTCCTTATGGTATGGTCTTAACTCAAGTCCTCTGTTACTTCAATATAAATCTAGAAGGGGAAGTCAAGAAAGAATTATTGTCTCCTGATGTTTACAATGACAAATCACTGAAGAGGATGGGATTTGTCAAATCTGATGAAAAATGGCCACATAAAGGGAAAGGATCTCAAGATGAAAGTGGTCAAGACACTATTAGACCAGGCAAAAGAATTCCTACACAAGCACCTCCAACAGAACCTCCAGTCAGTCAGCCTCCTCCAATACAAAGGCCATCAGATCCTCCACTCAGACTTGAGAAATGGCAGTTAAAATTTATTGGAGATAACATTATAAAAGCAATATTCAATTCTGAAGTCTGCTGGAATTCAGTTGTTGACCTCATTGACCTGATAATAGAAGTAAAATCTGAACTGCAAGGACTGAGGCAACTAGCAGCTTGTTGGGAATCCGCCCATGCCGCAGAAAATTTAAAAAAAATTCAGATGGCAGCGGAAGAGGCATAAGCGGGATCAATCGTTCATCACATGAATGTTGTTCCAATACCGTTCGTAGATAGATTAGAATTAAAAACTTTTAAAACAATTATGAAGATTAGATCTTCACCTTGTGTGGGTAGATGATCGCCGCAAACTGATGATCGTAGTTTTGGAAGAGGGCTCGCTTGAAGCCGCACAAGCATCTGGCCTCTATGGGTATCCACACGAAGCAAAAACCGATCCAAGCTTCTTTGTCTCCCCGGGGTGCTAGCTCCCTTGCAGAGGCAACTTTAATGGCTGATGTCCTCCCTTTGAATCAACCTTTGATTGTGCTTGGGAGGAGGAAGAAGAAGGATGAAGAGAAGTAAAGAAACAAAGCCCCTGCAGCCTTCCTTCTTTTCCCTGCGTTGGAAGGAGGAAGGGAGGATGAGGAGGCCTCCAACACTTTTCTTTTGCTTCCCTTGCTTGCGGCTGAAAACCAAGAGGAGGAAGGAGGCCACAGCTTGAAAAGGAGAGGGCTTGAATACCCTAATGCTGAAGGGGGAGTCTCCACTCCTACATGGGTTCGGTCCTATTAAAAATAAGGTGACACCCATGTATGCCTATCAGAGCACGCATCTCTATATGCCTCCGGACGGAGAGCCACGCTTTGTCACACAATCATGCATGAGAGTTTTCGAAGATCGGTCACAACTCTTGGACCTTTGCTCTGATACCACTGTTGGGAACCCGCCCATGCTGCAGAAAATTTAAAAAATTCAGATGGCAGCGGAAGAGGCATAAGCGGGATCAATCGTTCATCACATGAACGCTATTCAAAAATCGTTCGTAGATAGATTAGAATTAAAAACTTTTAAAACAATTATGAAGAACAGATCTTCACCTTGTGCGGGTAGATGATCACCGCAAACTGATGATCATGGTTTTGGAAGAAGGCTCGCTTGAAGCCGCACAAGCGTCTGGCCTCTACGGGTACCACACGAAGCAAAGAACCGATCAAAGCTTCCTTGTCTCCCCGGGGTGCTAGCTCCCTTGCAGAGGCAACTTTGGATGGCTGATTTCCTTCCTTTCTTTAAACTCTTGAATGTGCTTGGGAGGAGGAAGAAGAAGGAGGGATCTTGAAGAAGAACCAAAGCACTTTGCGGCCCTTTTCTTTCCCTTGCACTGGATGAAGCAAAGGAGGAGGGAGGAGGCCGCCAAGCTTCTTTCTTTTCCTCTTCTTGCTTGCGGTTGAACCAAGGAAAGGGGAGAGGGAGGCGTACGGCCACAAGGAGGAGGACTTCTATTGAATGCCCTAGGTGCCTCCCATACCCCTTTATAAAGCAAGTGGAGCTCCTAACTTTTAGGAGCTCCTTGATTGATTTCCAAGAGGGGCGCCAGCCCCTCTTGTGTTGCCGCACCAAGGAGAAAAAGGGGGAGGGGCTTGCGCCCCTCCCTCATGGTTAATCCTAATCCTCCTCTAAGGAGGGTTGGGATGCCCTAATGTGGCTAAGACCTAATCTAATTAGGCTTAGTCCAAGGGTGAACCAATTTTGGATTTGATCCATGCAATGTCCTAATCCAATTAGAACTCAATGAATCATGACTCAATTGAACCCTTCAATCCTAATCTAATTAGAAGTCATCTTCATTCATTAGATTAATAATTAATTGGGACTTAAGAAATCCTTATCCAATTAGGACTCATTTAATTTTAGTCCTAATCCAATTAGGACTCTAATTTGAATCCGAAGTCCTAATCAAATTAGGACTTCTAGGAATCCTATTCTAAGTAGGAATCCAAATTGAATTCAAAAATCCTAATTCAATTAGGATTGTAGGAATCCTACTCCAAGTAGGACTCCCAGTTCTAATCCAATTAGGACTCCAGAAATCCTACTCCAAGTAGGGTTCGTGTTTTAAGTCCAATTAATCAATTCCCATTGTTCCTTCTTCAACTGATTATCAATCGAATTGATTACTCGTGATTCATAATCATCATGTTGACCCCCTAATGGATTTTGATGAATACAAAACACTAGAGTATAATTCCATTTATCTTAACAATTTAATTGAGGATTTCATGTATTTTATTAAGAATATTGTTAAGAAATGTCTAGGCAAGTTCCCATGATTTTTTAAGGACTTATTGAAGAATTTTTGAGATGAAAGAAAAAGTTCAGGAAGAACTGGCACGTCTGGAGACGTCCCCGGCACCTGCCGAGTCGTCCCCGCGATAGCGGAGTCGACTCTCTCAGTAGCGGAGTCGACTCTCTCAGTGGCGGCAGAAAGGCAGTTTTCAAGAGATATGCGCGAGACGTCCCCACCGTACGCGGAGTCGTCCCCGCAAGTAAAAAGCAGACTTCCCGAGTCGTCCCCGAGGTAGCGGAGTCGGCTCTCTCAGGGTTTTCCAGAGGATGTCATTTTCGGTGATAAGGCAGCGGAGACGTCCCCTGAAAGAGCGGAGTCGACTCTCTCAGAGAATTCCAGAAGACATGTTTTTCGGAGTTATAACAGCGGAGTCGTCCCCAAGGCAGCGGAGTCGTCCCCATGCAAAAAGTGCAAACAAGCCGAGACGTCCCCGTAAAGTACAGAGATGACCCTCTCAGAAAAACAGAAAAACAAGGATTCAAACGATACAATTCCAGAGTCGTCCCCGTAAAGTGCCGAGTCGACCCCAAACAAAGTGAAAAGTAAATTTATACAGCCGAGACGTCTCGCATTGAAGCGGAGACGTCTCCGGAGCGCCTGGGACGCGACTGACAACTTTTGCAGGTTTGGTTTGAATTTCAAATCTCTTTTACTTTATCTCTAACGGCTATATTTGCTTTTTGGGCTATAAAAGGGACCTCTTAAGTGCTTCTCAACAACTCTTCACCAACCCAAAGCTAGATCATTTAAGAGAGAAGCAAGAGAGAGAAGTTCAAGGGAGTGAGTGCATTCAAGTGAAGAAATCAAGTGCTTTCAAGCTTCCCAAGTGATTTCAAGCTCAACCACTCTCTTCCGCTCGGGATTCAAAGCTCATACTCAAGCCTACACGATCCACATCGGAAGAATCATCATTTCCCACGCTTCCAACGGCAAAAGAATTCTTCCGGGTTCTATTGTTTATCATTGTCATATTTGCTTATTTAGAGCTTTTCAATCCTTTGTAAAACCTTTCATTGTGGTGCTTGTTCCAGTTAAGGGACTTGGAACAAGGGAAAGGCGTCCCAAGCCTAAGTGAAATTGGGGGTTATAGGGTTTGTTGTTAGCCCGGTGTAAAACAATGAGTTGGGTAGTGCACTCGCAAAACTACCGGACTGTAATCTTGGATTATAGTGGAAATTCCCAAAGGTGCTTTGGGGAGTGGATGTAGGAGCAGTGGAAGCTCCGAACCACTATAACACCTTGTGTTTGCGATTGACCTTTCTCATTCCTCTTTCTTTACTTTAGTTCATACATTTGTGTGTTTTATTTTTAATTAGGCGAAAAGTTTTAAAACACCCAATTCACCCCCCCTCTTGGGTGACCATCTCTGGGCAACAAGTGGTATCAGAGCGGGTGCTCTGTGTATTTCTTGAAGACCTAACCGTCTTAGCCAAAGATCTAGATGGGAACACCCTTTAACAATGTTCCTGCTGAGGGGCAGGCAACCAATAGACCTCCACTCTTCAATGGAACAAATTATACCTATTGGAAAATTAGAATGAGGATCTTCATTCAAGCACAAGACTATGCCTTGTGGAGGGTTATAGTCAAGGGACCACAAGAACCATCACACATGGTTAATGGCATTCAAGTTCCCAAACCTGAGGAGGATTGGGATGAGAATGATGATAGGATGGCTCAACTCAATTCTAGAGCCATGAACTCATTATTTTGTTCCCTAGATGTAAATGAGTTTAATAGAGTCTCCACATGTAGTTCCGCTAAGGAAATATGGGATAGGCTTGAAGTTACCCACGAGGGTACAAATCAAGTCAAAGAGTCCAAAGTGAACATTCTAGTTCGCAAATATGAGTTGTTTAAGATGGAACCCAATGAAACCATCACATGCATGTTTACACGTTTTACCGATATAATTAATGGTCTAAAGAGTTTGGGTAAATCTTATACTAATCCGGAACTTGTAAGTAAAATTCTCAGGTCTTTGCCGAAAGCATGGAAAGCAAAGGTCACGGCGATCGTAGAAGCCAAAGACCTCAACACCTTGGGACTAGAACAACTTTTGGGCTCATTGATGACGCATGAGCTCACGATGAAGCAACATGAAGATGATTTGCCAAAGAAGAAGACAATTGCACTCAAGGCTACTTCGAGTGTGTGTGAAGAAGAAAGTAGTGAGAGTGAGGAAGAAAGTGAGGATGAGGACTTGGGTTTGATAGTTAGGAAGTTTAAAAAATTCATGAGGAAAAAGAAACCCTTTCCAAGGAAAAAGTTTGGAGGGAGAAATGATTGGGAAAAAGAAAAAGAAAAAGAAAGAGACCCAATCATATGCTATGATTGCAAGAGACCGGGACACATTCGTTCCGAATGCCCTCAACAAAAGAAGTATTTTGAAAAGAAGAAGAAGATGTTGGAAACCCGCCCATGCCGCTGATATTTCAAAACAAAAATCAGATGGCAGCGGAAAGGGGCATGTGCGGGATCGACGTTCATCGCATGAATGTTGTTTCGAGACCTTTCGTAGTTGGGTAAGAATTAAAACTTTTAAAACTATTAGGAAGATCAGATCTTCACCTTGTGCGGGTAGATGATCACCGCAAACTGAAGTTCGTGGTTTAGGATGAAGGTTCGCTTGAAGCCGTTCAAGTGCCCGGCCTCTACGGGTATCCACACGAAGCAGGATCCGATCCAAGCTTTCTATCTCACCGGGGTGCTAGCTCCCTTGCAGAGATAACTTTTGATGGCTGATCTCCTCTCTTTCTTTCAACTCATGAATGTACTTGAGAGGAGGAAGAAGAAGGAAGAAGAAGAGGAAGAAGCAAGGCCCCTGCAGCCTACTTTCTTTTCCCTGCGTTGGAAGGAGGAAAGGAGGAAGAGGAGGGTGCCATGGCTTCTTTTTCCCTTCTTCTTGCTGGCGGCTGAACCAAGGGAGGGAGAGGGTGGCCACGTGATGGAGAGGAGGGGGATTCCTATATGCCTTAGGTCAGCCCCCAAGAGTCCTCCTTTTATAACATCTAGGGCTCCTACAAGTTAGGAGCCCTTGATGTATTACCAAAAGGGGCGCCGGCCCCTCTTGTTGCTGCACCAAGAGATCCAAGGAGGAGGGGCGTGAGCCCCTCCCTCTCATGTTGCCCTAATCCTCATCTAATGAGGATTGGGAGGCCCTAATGTGGTTTAGCCTTAATCCAATTAGGCTTAGCCCAAGGGTGAACCAATTTGGATCCAATCTAGGCTAGTCCTAATCCAATTAGTACTTGAATGAACCATGACTCAATTGAACTCTTCAATCCTAATCCAATTAGGAGTCATGTTGATTCATTAGATTAATAATTAATTTAGACTTAAGGAATCCTAATCCAATTAGGATGTATTTAATTTTAGTCCTAATCCAATTAGGACTCTATTTGAATCCGAAGTCCTAATCCAATTAGGATTTCTAGGAATCCTACTCCAAGTAGGAATCCAATTTTAATTCAAAATTCCTAATCTCATTAGGATTGTAGGAATCCTATTCCAAGTAGGAATCCCAGTCCTACTCCAACTAGGATTCCCAGTCCTAATCCAATTAGGACTCTAGGTATCCTACTCGAAGTAGGACTCTTGTTTCAAGTCCAATTAATTAATTCCCTTTGTTCCTTCTTCAACTTCTTATCAATCAAATTGATTACTTGTGATTCCTAATCACAATTTCAACCATCGGATCGGTTAATACTTCTAGTGTGTGTGACCCCATAGGTTCTATTCTGACTGGTAGTGAGATATATTGTGATCTCTATCACTATATCATTGAAAACTCCTTTCAATGGGTTGGAACGATTCCAACTCAACTCGTTAGGGTTTGATCGATCATCAAGATAATCCCTATGAGTCCCACCATCCACCAGTGACACCTAGCAGCATGTAGTGGCTACCCAGCAGAATGGAATGATGAACCTCTAGGTGCAGTTAACATGTGATAGAGTCCTACTATCGTGGATCCCTACAGGACGGAGGTCATGGACAACTCGTCAAACCCCATCGTCTGTCATATGTCAAGATTTATTCGACTCGAGTTCACTAATGGAAAACTCTTTTTCCACTTTATATTACTGCCCTGGCCAAGGTCTTAGAACTCAGTCTAACAAATCACATAGGATCACTCCTCTTCTATCAAGGTCGATAGATTCCTTATAGGTGCATACCCTACTCCTACAGTGAACCTACTGCAGCCAATCTACACTGCATGGACCCATATGGCTAGAGACCATGTATGTGTGCAGTCAAACTACAATAACCTCACTGTGAGTAGCCGAAGCACCGCAGGTCAAAGGACCAGTCACACTACTGCAACATCAAGCAAGTCACTGACGAGTGGATAGACATCCAAGTGACTTCTTGTCTTGGTCACGCTCAGTACCCTTGTTCTCTAACAAGCACCTGCACTATCACTTCAGTGTCCCTACACTGTGGACTCAAGTCTCGTCCATCCAGAAGAAAAGTGATCTGTGCACTGATCGGATCGATCACCGTCCTCGTGATGATCCATTGATCAGGAGCATTTAGAAATTAATCACCAATGATACATGGCTTAAATTCTCAACTCTTGAGAATATGTATCATCATCTTATTAATTCCTTGGACGATTCATAGACACATAAATAATATGAATGAAAAGATGCCTTTTATTTATTCAATAATAAATAGTCAAGTACAAAATTATGTCCCTAGAATCAACAATGTGTCAGCCAAATTGGCTTCTAGGGCATACATCTAACAGAAGAAGGCATTGAAGGCAACATGGGATGATAGTGACACATCATCTTCCGAGGAAGAGAAGGAAGAGACCGCCAATTTGTGCTTCATGGCGTTCGAAGACGACGAGGTATATCAAAACCCAACTATAAATTTTACTTTAGAAGAATTATATGAAGCTTTTCAAGAACTTATGGGTGATTGTAGTATGTTAGGAGCAAAGAATAAAGAATTAAAAGCCTCCAATCAAAAACTGAAGGAAGATATTGAAAACCTATTAATTGAAAAGGAGAGCATTAAAAATATTAACGCTATTGACCTAGAAATCAAAAATTCAAAACTTAGCATTGAAAATAAAAAGGCAAAAACACTAATTAAGGAATTAAATCTAAAAGTAAAATCCCTACTCGATAATAATACCTCACTCGCACAAAATGTTGAATCTCTTAAAAAGGATAAGGAAGAACTAGTTAAAGAAAATTTGAATCTTAAGAATGAGGTACATAAGTACAAACCAATTGTTGAAAAATTCACACAAAGCTCTGAAAAATTAAATCTTATTCTTTCAAATCAAAGAGCTGTTTTTAATAAAGCCGGATTAGGATATAAAACTAACAAGCAACAAAAATATCTAAAGAATTTCTTTGTGAAAGCAAAAGATGTCAAAACTGAAAAACCTACATGCTTTCATTGTGGAAAGAATGGACATAAAGCCTACTCTTGTATTCAAAGAAAGATCCAAATTAACAAGAGTACATTTGTAAAAGCTAAAAACATAACTAAAGTATGGGTGCCTAAGGGAACCAACTACGCCAACCACGAAGGACCCAAAAAAACTTGGGTACCTAAGAGCTTCACATGATCATTTTGCAGGTATGCCTTGCAGCCGGAAACAAAAAGAGAATGTGGTATCTTGATAGTGGTTGCTCAAGGCATATGACCGGTGACAAGAGTCTCTTCGTCACTTTGAAATCAAAAGAAGGAGGAGTAGTCACATTTGGAGACAATGCTAAAGGTCAAATCATTGGTGTTGGTAAAATCTCTATTTCACCCTCCTCTTTTATTGACAATGTATTGTTAGTTAATGGACTAAAACATAATCTATTAAGTATAAGTCAATTTTGTGACAAGGGATTTAAAGTGTCATTTGAATCATCACTATGCATAATTAGTAGTCCAATTGACAATGAGATCATACTCACAGGACATAGGCATAGAAATGTTTACATGGTTGATCTTGATGATCTCACCATGAAGGATGGCCAATGTCTTGTAGCCATGAGTCCCAAAGTCAATGAGACTAGTTGGTTATAGCATCGTAGGTTAGGACATGCTAGCATGGATTTAATTTCTAAATTGATTACAAAAGATCTAGTCAAAGGACTACCAAAGATAGATTTTGAAAAGAACAAAATTTGTGCTGCATGTCAATTAGGGAAACAAACGAGAAGCTCTTTCAAGTCTAAAAACATAGTCTCAACAACAAAACCCTTAGAACTAATCCACATGGATTTGTTTGGACCCACTAGAACTGCTAGTCTAGGGGGTAAGAAATTTGGTCTTGTAATTGTTGATGATTTTTCACGTTTTACATGGGTTTCATTTCTTGCACATAAAGATGAGTCCTTTTCCGCTTTTATCAAGTTTCATAATAGAGTTTCGAATGAACTCAATCTTAAACTAAAAGCAATTAGGAGTGATCATGGTACCGAGTTTGAAAATCAGCACTTTGAAAAGTTTTGTGACGAAAATGGTATCAATCACAATTTCTCGGCACCTAGGACACCCCAACAAAATGGGGTGGTAGAAAGGAAGAATCGCACACTAGCAGATATGGCTCGTACCATGTTGTGCGAATCGGATCTACCAAAATATTTTTGGGCTGAAGCAATAAATACTGCATGTCACATTTTAAACCGTGCATTAGTTAGATCCATCTTGAAGAAAACACCTTATGAGTTAATAAAAGGTAAGAAACCAAATATAAGCTATTTTCATATTTTTGGTTGTCGATGCTTTATTTTAAATAATGGAAAGGACAATCTAAGCAAATTTAGTGCTAAATCAGATGAGGGGATCTTCTTAGGTTATTCCTCATCTAGTAGAGCATACAGGGTCTTCAACAAGAGAACTCTTGTTGTTGAAGAATCCATTCATGTTGTTTTTGATGAAGCTAACGGAGATTCTTCTAGAAAAGAAGAAGATGGTGATGCAGGTATACTTGAAGACCGAATGAAGGAATTCTCCATACAAGACAAACAACATGAGGATGAGATCAAAGAAGATACAATTCAGCAAGATGAAGAAGATCAACCTCCATCAAGAAATCAAGATCTTCCTAAGGAATGGAGGTATGCACATGGTCATTCAAGGGATCTAATCCTTGGTGATCCTTCGCAAGGGGTAAGGACAAGATCCTCTCTAAGAAATACCAGTAATTATCTTGCTTTCGTTTCACAAATAGAACCTAAATCACTAGAAGAAGCCGAAAAAGATGATAATTGGATGAATGCTATGCAAGAGGAATTAAACCAATTTGAAAGAAATGAAGTTTGGACTCTAATGAAAAGACCCCCTAATGTTACAATTATAGGCACCAAGTGGGTGTATAGAAATAAACTAGATGAAGATGGAATAGTCATAAGAAACAAAGCTAGACTAGTTGCCAAAGGTTATAATCAGGAGGAAGGAATAGACTTTGATGAAACTTTTGCTCCTGTTGCTAGATTAGAAGCTATTAGACTACTTTTGGCATATGCATGCTTCATGAATTTTAAACTCTATCAAATGGATGTAAAAAGTGCATTTTTAAATGGTTATATAATGGAGGAAGTTTATGTAGGATAACCTCCAGGCTTTGAAAACCACTTACATCCAGATTACGTTTATAAATTGCATAAAGCATTGTATGGACTTAAGCAAGCTCCTAGGGCATGGTATGAAAGATTAAGTAATTTCCTAATTGAAAATAAATTCAAGAGAGGAAATGTAGACAAAACCCTCTTCATTAAAAGAAAAAGAAATGACTTATTGCTTGTGCAAATTTATGTGGATGATATAATTTTTGGTGCTACTAACGATAGTCTTTGTCAAGAGTTTGCCAAGCTTATGCAGGGAGAATTTGAAATGAGCATGATGGGTGAGCTCAACTTCTTCCTTGGGCTACAAATAAAACAATCAGAGGAAGGCATCTTCATCAGTCAGTCCAAATACATCAAGAAAATGTTGGAAAAATTCAAGATGAAGGATGCAAAGGAAATCAGCACACCCATGGGCTCAAGTTGCAAGCTTGACAAAGATGAAAAAGGTAAAAATATAGACTGCAAATTGTACAGAGGTATGATAGGCTCATTACTTTACCTTACTGCTAGTAGACCAGATATATTATTCAGTGTTTGTATGTGTGCTAGATACCAAGCATGTCCTAAGGAATCACACTTGCAAGCTGTTAAAAGAATTTTTAGATATCTGGTAGGGACATCTAATGTAGGCTTATGGTATTCTAAACAATCTGACATAAATTTAATTGCTTATTCCGATGCTGATTTTGCTGGGTGCAAACTCGACAGAAAAAGCACAAGTGGCACATGTCAATTCTTAGGTGCTAATTTGGTTTCCTGGTTTAGCAAGAAACAAAATTCAGTTGCCTTGTCCACAGCTGAGGCTGAGTACATTGCAGCTGGAAGCTGTTGTGCCCAAGTTCTTTGGATTAAGCAACAACTTGAAGACTTCGGTATCAAAATGGATAATATACCAATTAAATGTGATAATACAAGTGCAATTAATTTAACAAAAAATCCTGTCCAACACTCTAAGTCAAAGCATATAGAGATTAGGCATCATTTTATTAGGGATCATGTGCTGAAAAATGATGTGATGATTGAATATGTATGTACTGAAAATCAATTGGCCGATATCTTTACAAAGCCCCTTTGTAAAGATAGATTCAACTTCTTAAGGAATGCTTTGAGCTTGTATGATCTTAGCAAATAAATTGAACTTGTATTGCATTGCTTTGCTACTCAAACTAGTAATCCACCTCAAGGTAAACATAAGTGAAAGCATGAATTCATCTAAGCTAAATGATGAACTGTTTGAGTTTCCGGAGGATGGTTACCCTCCCTTGGACTCTTCATGGAGATATTTTCAGAGCCTATTTCATAGGTATTCGAAATTTGGTCAAACATTCCTCATTTCAATATTAATAATTCAAAAATCATTATCAAATTATTATAGGATGTATTATTAAGGGGGAGGATCACAAACAAATTCACTCTGTGTTTATCAAAAGAAATCATGTTGATTAGGGTGATTAAATAAAAAATTGGAAAAAGATAGAATTCAGTCTGAAATTTTTCAGTGCCGGAGACGTCTCTGGCAAATCGCAGAGACGTCTCCCCAGGTGAGACGTCTCGCCTTAGTCGCGGAGACGTCTCGGGGACCGAACGAGGGTTTTTAAAATAGGTCGAAACAGCTCGAGCCGACCCGAGCTTTCCCTTTCATCCCCGACAAAAACAAAAACCCTAGCCTCCATTTTTCTCCAACACAAACCCTAGCCTCTTTCTCCTCATTTTCCTAGGATTTCCATTCAATGGCACCCAAAAGAGCTAGGAGGACTGGTGGGAGGCGTCCTAGGGCAGCGGCCGACGGTGAGGAACGGAGGGAAGAACCTTCCGCGCCGTCTCTTCCAGTTGCTCCGCCGACCACAACCATTTCCTGTGCAAATCGCACAGTGACAACCGGGAGGTACATAGATTTTCATTTTCTAGATAATGAGGGGTTCTCTATTGGAGAGAGACTCCGAGCCCAAGGGTGGGAGCACCTTTGTACCCTCAATACCTCGACCTACCCCGGCCTTGTTAGAGAAATGTTTAGTAATATGGCTTTAGGGGACTTAGGGTACACTGCATATGTCCGGGGGACATTAGTAGAAATTAATGAGGACATCTTATCCACTGTTTTGCAAATCCCTAAGGACGGTGAGGCTCCAACCTCACATCCCCAAAGGGAAATAGCCCTAAACTTACTTTTAGGACGAGAGGACTGCGGCCCTCTTGATGTAGTGAACTCACAAGACCTAAATGCCGAGATGAGATTACTTTTAAGTATTGTCAACCGGGTCTTGTTTCCTAAAACCGGTCGCTTCGATTTTATTTCGGAGCGAGATTTAGTTATCATGCACCATATCCTACTAGGAATTCCTCTAAACCTCCCTAGACTCATGTTAAACTACATTGCTCTATGTCATAGGTATTCTAGGTTTAGTATACCCTATGGCATGATATTTACCCTAGTATTTAAACACTTTAAGGTTCACATTCCCGAAAATGAACCTGCAAAACCCTTGAGAAACACCGACTACTATAATGAGGGCACAATGCGAAGAATGGAGTTTCAAAAGGTAGATGGGTCTTGGGTCAAGGTACCAAAAAGAAAAGCTCAAACCCTAGAGCCTGAGATCCCACATCAGGAGTCTGACCACCACTCTCCTCCACCCAGCCACATGGATTTCCCTGATATACCCTCCAGCTCAGCTGGACCTTCCACATCCATGCCACCACCTCCTCCAGTCAGTGGGCCCTCCTTCCTATCAGAAGACCAGATGCGTACCTTAGCATCTGTCATTTGCCAGCAGATGAGGGAGGAAATGAGATCCATGATCTCTACTGAGTTGGCCCCCATCAGAGCTTCACATGAAGGGCTTCTACAAGAGCTGAAGGAAATTAGAGCTCAAATTGAAGCTACAACGCAAGAAATAGTTGGTGTGGGTGCCACCCAAACAATCAGATCAATTGAGCTAAAGGACAGCTTGAAGACCATCTCAAAGAGTCTTAAAGAGTTGACAAGCCCAGGAGGAAATGTGGGCACCTTGGTTGCCCAACTTAGAGGAAGAATTGAAATGGCAACCATAGAATTTGAAGCACTCGTGGCAGCCTTCCATAAGTCACAGGGAGATCAGTTCAAGACCCTAATGGATTCAATCAATGCATTTATAGATGCAGCTTGTAGGGCTTATGAGCAACGTCGCCGATAAGGGACTTTTTGTAGACATCTAGGGATCTTCTTTTTGTATACCCTAGGCTATTTTGAAACACTTTTTGTAGTAGAAATCAATACTTGTAATGATTTCTTCTTTTAACTATGTACTGACTTCAAAGGTTTACAATGATACATGAATACAATTTCTTTTGAAACCTTGTGTATGTGCTACTGTGTATGTAATTCTGTGACTGTGTATGTGTTTCTTGTGATGAGCCATAAAAATCTCATAACATACCTTAAGTATTCAAATTCAACACAACTTATCCATGCATATGACACAGGGGGAGCACATCTTGTGATAACTATGTTAAACAAAAAGAGGAGTCTGAAATGAATTCCAAAACAAAAGGGGAGTGATATGAATGACTAAAATTCTTTAATAGAAATAACTTGGACAGGGGGAGCACAACTTGAATCTCCTTGAGTAGTTCATAGAAGGATAATTTGTCCCCTTCATTGTTGATGACAAAAAGGGGGAGTAGATATATAGAAGGGGGAGTAGAACCAAGAGTAGAACCAATATGGATATTGGATACATTGGAATGCAAAATACGAAATTCATACTCCAAAGTTGAATTAGAAAAGATAAAATTGAAAAATATTGGCTTTTAGATAATTGCCCTTCTGGAAAAGAAAGGGGGAGTCAAAAAGAACTTAGCTTTCAAATTTTAACTTAATTCAAATTCAGTTGATATGCTAAAATTGCTTAAGAGCTATAAAGATCAATCTTATGCATAATGATAGAACTGAAAATTGACTATTTTGAATTATGCACACTGTATCTAGCTCTAATCAAAACATTATGCTTGTACATCTGATCAAATACTGTGTATATGTTTAAAATTCGAATTTTGCATATACTCAGTGTTTTGTCATCATCAAAAAGGGGGAGATTGTTGACCCCCTAATGGATTTTGATGAATACAAAATACTAGAGTATAATTCCATTTATCTTAACAATTTAATTAAGGATTTCATGTATTTTATTAAGAATATTGTTAAGAAATGTCTAGGCAAGTTCCCATGATTTTTTAAGGACTTATTGAAGAATTTTTGAGATGAAAGAAAAAGTTCAGGGACAGCCGAGACGTCTCCGGGTTGTCTCAGAGACGTCTCTGGCACAAACAGGAAGAACTGGCACGTCTGGAGACGTCCCCGGCACCTGCCGAGTCGTCCCCGCGATAGCGAAGTCGACTCTCTCAGTAGCGGAGTCGACTCTCTCAGTGGCGGCAGAAAGGCAGTTTTCAAGAGATATGCGCGAGACGTCCCCACCGTACGCGGAGTCGTCCCCGTAAGTAAAAAGCAGACTTCCCGAGTCGTCCCCGAGGTAGCGGAGTCGGCTCTCTCAGGGTTTTCCAGAGGATGTCATTTTCGGTGATAAGGCAGCGGAGACGTCCCCTGAAAGAGCGGAGTCGACTCTCTCAGAGAATTCCAGAAGACATGTTTTTTGGAGTTATAACAGCGGAGTCGTCCCCAAGGCAGCGGAGTCGTCCCTATGCAAAAAGTGCAAACAAGCCGAGACGTCCCCGTAAAGTACAGAGACGACCCTCTCAGAAAAACAGAAAAACAAGGATTCAAACGATACAATTCCAGAGTCGTCCCCGTAAAGTGCCGAATCGACCCCAAACAAAGTGAAAAGTAAATTTATACAGCCGAGACGTCTCGCGTTGAAGCGGAGACGTCTCCGGAGCGCCTGGGACGCGACTGACAACTTTTGCAGGTTTGGTTTGAATTTCAAATCTCTTTTACTTTATCTCTAACGGCTATATTTGCTTTTTGGGCTATAAAAGGGACCTCTTAAGTGCTTCTCAACAACTCTTCACCAACCCAAAGCTAGATCATTTAAGAGAGAAGCAAGAGAGAGAAGTTCAAGGGAGTGAGTGCATTCAAGTGAAGAAATCAAGTGCTTTCAAGCTTCCCAAGTGATTTCAAGCTCAACCACTCTCTTCCGCTCGGGATTCAAAGCTCATACTCAAGCCTACGCGATCCACATCGGAAGAATCATCATTTCCCATGCTTCCAACGGCAAAAGGATTCTTCCGGGTTCTATTGTTTATCATTGTCATATTTGCTTATTTAGAGCTTTTCAATCCTTTGTAAAACCTTTCATTGTGGTGCTTGTTCCAGTCAAGGGACTTGGAACAAGGAAAAGGCGTCCCAAGCCTAAGTGAAATTGGGGGTTATAGGGTTTGTTGTTAGCCCGGTGTAAAACAACGAGTTGGGTAGTGCACTCGCAAAACTACCGGACTGTAATCTTCGATTATAGTGAAAATTCCCAAAGGTGCTTTGGGGAGTGGATGTAGGAGCAGTGGAAGCTCCGAACCACTATAAAACCTTGTGTTTGCGATTGACCTTTCTCATTCCTCTTTCTTTACTTTAGTTCATACATTTGTGTGTTTTATTTTTAATTAGGCGAAAAGTTTTAAAACACCCAATTCACCCCCCCTCTTGGGTGACCATCTCTGGGCAACACATCACATTTAAACCATCAGATCGGTCAATACTTCTAGTGTGTGTGACCCCATAGGTTCTATTCTGACTGGTAGTGAGATATATTGCAATCTCTATCACAATATCATTGAAAACTCCTTTCAATGGGTTGGAATAGGTCCAACTCAACTCATCAGGATTTATCGATCATCGAGATATTCTCTGTGAGTCTCACCATCCACCAGTGACACCTAGCAGTATGTAGTAGCTACCCAGCAGAATGGAATAATGAACCTCTAGGTGCAGTTCTTGTATGATACAATCCTACTATCGTGGATTCCTACAGGATGGAGGTCATGGACAACTCGTCAAACCCCTTTCGTCTGTCATATGTCAAGATTTATTCGACTTAAGTTCGAGAGTGGAAAACTCTTTCTCCACTATGCATACTGCCCTGGCCGAGGTCTTACGAACTCAGTCTTATAAATCACATAGGATCTCTCCTTATCTATCAAGGTCGATAGATTCCATATAGGTGCATACCCTACTCCTACAGTGAACCTACTGCAGCCAATCTACATTGCATGGACCCATATGTCTAAAGACCATGTATTCGTGCAGTCAAACTACAATAACCTCACTGTGAGTAGCCGAAGCACCGCAGGTCAAAGGACCAGTCACACTACTGCAACATCAAGCAAGTCACTAACGAGTGGATAGACATCCAAGTGACTTCTTGTCTTGGTCACGCTCAGTACCCTTGTTCTTAACAAGCACCTGCACTATTACTTCAGTGTCGCCACACCGTGGACTCGAGTCTCGTCCATCCATAAGGAAAGCAATGTGTGCACTGATCTTATCGGATCGATCACCATCCTCGTGATGATCCATTGATCAGGAGCATTCAGAATTTAATCACCAATGATGCATGGCTCAAATTCTTAACTCTTAAGAATATGCATCATCATCTTATTAATTCTTGGACGATTCATAGACACATAAACAATATGAATGAAAAAGGTGCCTTTAATTTATTCAATAATAAATAGTCGAGTATAAAATTATGTCCTAGAATTAACAATGTGTCAGCCAGATTGGCTTCAGGGCATACATCTAACAATCTTCCACTTGCACTAAAGCCAATTAGTCATATACCTAAGTCTCATCTTCTCAAGGTGGGCTTTAGTCTTTTGCTGACTCAGCTGCTTAGTGAACGGATCCGCCACGTTGTCCGCGGAGTCTACTCTCTGCACCTCGACATACTTCTTCTCAACATAGTCGCGTATGAGGTGGAAGCGCCGCTCTATATGCTTGGACTTCTGATGAGACCTTGGCTCCTTAGCAAGAGCTATGGCGCCATTATTATCGCAGTAGAGTGTTATGGCATCTGATGTCATCACGTCCAACTCTGCAATAAATTTCTTGAACCAGAAGCCTTCTTTAGCAGCTTCAGAGGCGGCGATGTATTCAGCTTCCATAGTAGAATCAGTAATGATCGGTTGTTTAGAACTTTTCCAATTCACCATACCACCATTGCACAAGAACACATATCCAGATGTAGACTTTCTATCATCGATATCAGTCATTAAGTCTGAATCTGTGTACCCTTCTATCTTTAGACTCTGATATTCCTCCAAAGACCAAGAATAAATCTTTAGTTCTTCTTAAGTACTTAAGAATATTCTTCATAGCTGTCTAGTGCTCTTCACCTGGATTCGATTGATATCTGCTTGTGATACTCACAGCAAGGGCTATATCAGGTCGTGTACACAGCATAGCATACATGAGGCTCCCTATTGCCGATGCATAAGGGATCTTGCTCATGCGTTGAATCTCTTCAGATGTATTGGGGCACATCTTCTTGGAGAGATGAATTTTATGCCTAAGGGGTAAGAGACCTCTTTTGGAGTTTTCCATGCTGAACATTTTCAGCACTTTCTCTATGTACATCTTCTGTGATAAGCCAAGCATCCTTTTAGATCTATCTCTATAGACCTTTATCCCCAGAATATAGGATGCTTCCCTAAGGTCTTTCATGAAGAATTCTTTTGACAACCAGACCTTGACCGAGGTTAGCATGGGAAGATCATTTCCTATCAAAAGAATGTCGTCCACGTACAATACGAAAAATACGACAGCACTCCCACTAACCTTCTTGTAAACACACGGTTCCTCTTCGTTCTTGATGAAATCAAACATTTTGATTGCATCATTGAAACGAGTGTTCCAACTCCGAGATGCTTACTTTAGTCCATAAATGGACCTTTGCAGCTTGCAGACCTTGTGATCTTCATTGCTGGAAGTGAAACCTAAAGGTTGTTCCATATAGATATCTTCATCAAGATATTCATTTAGGAAAGCTGTTTTCACGTCCATCTGCCAAATTTCATAATCATGAAATGCTGCAATGGCAAGCAATATTCGGATGGATTTTAGCATGGCTACAGGTGAAAAGGTCTTCTGATAGTCAATGCCTTCGCGTTGACTATACCCTTTCGCTACTAGCCTTGCCTTATAGGTCTCTATCTTTCCATCCGAACCTATCTTCCTTTTGTAGATCCATTTGCATCCTATAGGTACAATACCTTCTGGTGGATCTACTAAAGTCCAAACTTGGTTGGAATGCATGGAGTCTAACTCTGACTTCATAGCTTCCAACCATTTCTCAGAATCGATATCTCATATCGCCTCATCATAGGTTTTAGGATCCTGTAAGTGTTCCCTATCTCCCACTAGGAATATTTCCTTGGTATCCTCTTCAAGCATACCTAAGGATCTATCGAGAGGATGGGAGACCCTACTAGATCTACGACGTGGAGGAGGGACATCATGTACTGGTTCTGTATGAATGGTTTCTATAGGATCCATGACTCGTTGCTTTTCAGAGACTTTCTCTTTAAGCTCAATTTTCCTCCCACTGCCTCTATCAAGGATAAACTATTTTTCTAAGAAGATGGCATGTTTGCTTACAAACACATTGTGATCCTCTGAGACGTAAAAATTATATCCGAATGACTCTTTAGGATATCCTATAAAACGAGCACTTATGGTCCTAGCCTCTAGTTTGTCCGCCTGTAGTCGCTTGACGTGGGCCGGACATCCCCAAATCTTGAGATGACCAAGACTTGGTTTCTTACCATGCCATATCTCATACGGTGTGGTAGGAACGGATTTACAGGGAACTCTATTCAGTAGATATACTGCGGTAAGTAAGGCATCTCTCCAAAGAAACATAGGTAAATAAGTGAAGCTCATCATGGATCGGACCATATCCAATAGAGTCCGATTTCTCCTCTCTGACACCCCATTGAGTTGAGGTGTACCCGGAGGAGTCCATTATGAGACTATGCCATTCTCTTTGAGATAGTTCCGAAATTTTCCACTAAGGTATTCTCCTCCTCGATCTGATCGAAGAGCCTTAAGGAGTTTTCCAGTTTGTTTTTCTACTTCATTTTTGAACTCTTTGAACTTTTCAAAAGATTCAGATTTGTGTCTCATTAGATACACATACCCATACCGTGAATAATCATCGGTAAAGGTAATGAAGTACGAATAACGATCTCTGGCTTGCACATCGAATGGGCCACACACATCTGTGTGTACCAGGGTAAGTATTTCAGTAGTCCTCTCCCCATGTCCTACAAAGGGCAATTTAGCCATTTTTTCTTAAAGACAGGACTCGCAAACTGGATATTGTTCGGTTTCCCAGTGCCCTAGGGCACAGCGGAAGATACGGGATTGTAAAATTTTCTTATAAAATCCATTATATGAAATCCTAATAAGCCAAGATCACCTTAATAGTATAACCAAATAATGTAGAAAATATAATCTTGGTATAGAAGAATACCTATCACGCTATATCCAATATGTCTGAAGATGTCCTAAGGTGCCCAAATGTTCACCCTCCAATGTTGATCCATACAGAAATGGGTTCAAGACTCTAGCTCCACCAAAACTTGATTCTAATTATTCAATTCTTCCAAAGGATTTAATTGGCTGATTTTCCTTCACTTCCTTCTTCCTTTCTACCTCTAAAACATTCACTAGCCTTTTTGTCCTAAAGAAGACCGTCTTGTCTTGGGTTAGGACAAAAGAGAGAGGCTTGTAAGAAAGAAGGGATAAGGGAGAGAGAAGGAGAGACTTTTTCTTTTATGATCTTTAGAACCCCAAGGCACCTCCTTATTTATAAGAGATGGAGGGATGCATCATAAAGGGATGCATCCCATCCACACACCTCATCATGATGAGGCATGTGCCAAGAGAGGCATCCCATCATGATGGGGTGTTAAGGAGAAGGGTGTATTAACTTCTTTCTCATGTCTCCCTCTTAAATCCTGATGATCCAAGGGCCCAAATGCAGTGAACCAAAGCCAATGGTCCAGATCTAGGTGCCATCTAATGGTCCAGATCAAGGCATCATCATCCAGGGTGCCATCCAATGGTCCAGAAGCAAGATGCCATCACCGATGGTCCAGATTCAGGCGCTGAGCAACGGTCCAGATCTTTCATCCAGAGAGCCATCCAGTGGTCCAGATGAAGGCGCCAACTAGTGGACCAGATCCTTCATACAGAAAGCCATCCAATGGTCCAGATGAAGGCACCAACCAGTGGACTAGATCCTTCATCCAGGGAGCGATCCAATGGTTCAGAAGTGAAGGCCCTATCAAACCCAATCCAATTGGGTTTAACCAACTTAAAGAAAACATTAAACCTAATCAAATCAGGTCTAATTAAAGCCAAATGGGTTCCAACTCTTGGCTAGCCCATATTAGGTCATGATCTAATCATATTAGATCAACCTAACCTAAGAATCAGATTCGAATTTAATTTGAATCAGGAGCTAGGGTTTGCAACACGTGCTAGCATGTTCATCTTGCAAACATGATCTAATCCAATTAGACCCTTGATCAATTCCCTTGTGTGTGACCCATTGGGTTCCTTATCTTAGCCAGCAGTAGGTGCAGGTGCAAGTTGACCTAACCTGATTAGAATACCTCTAATTCAATTTAGGTTCAATTTAGTGCTAAACCTGACTTAGCAATCAGAACCTTTCGATGCTTTGATCTAATCAAACTCTTTGATCCGATCAACCCACAAGACATGATTGACGTCTAGCAACGTATCATGTCTACCTGGAAGATGAGTAATGTATTGGACAAATCCAAACATATCCTTCAGTGGCAAGTTACCGTACAATTCAATCCCTCAGTCATACTACATCCTGAATAAGTGCATGAGTATGGATCAATATCAAACTCAATCACTTATTCATGTCTTTCTCAATCTTTTATATGATAATTCAAACAATGAAACATTAAAAACTCTTTCTAATATTCATTTTGCTTTGATCAAAGGCTTCTTGAATCATCATAAGATTAGAGTAAGTAGGATGTTACCTTCTCTTACTAGAAGTGACTGATTCCTTGTTGACCTACTCACAACCTTCGTACAAAATCCACCATATCCAGAATACCCCGTACACAACGCAATGTCGTGAATGAGGGTAAACCAAAATATAGCTTCAAGTGCATAAGGTACCATGGTGATCTCAGGTCTAAGGATCACTTGCACAACTCCCACTACCATCTTTTGATAATTAAGTAAGAATCCATAAGATGTTCTCATGGCTGGTCATTTCAGTGAACTCATTCTTCTAATGAGCACCCACATCTTTGTATTAGTGTCTTACACAAGTGATTGTGAGATCAATCACCCTCTACATCAAGCATACATAAGATGTGCCAGTCCTTCCGGTAATATTGATCCCCGACTCAATATACCAATTTGACTGAGAATATTCTAAATTAGGATTTTAGGATTTTAGGTCTCACTGGTATGATCTCATCATAACCCTAAAACCAATGTCCTAATTTATGGGGTTCATCAACCAATAATAAAACAGATAAGCAGCAAATGATGAAACACAATGCCTTTATTGATATATATCGAGTGTCAAAGTACATGACTTGGAGGATTACAAAGAGAAACCCATCAAATGATTGGCTTATAGGGCATCTACTCTTTCAATCTCCCACTTGCACTAAAGCCATTCGTCCTTATATTTTAACCCCAGACAATCGAGGTGACGATTGAATTACTGCTGTGGTAGAGCTTTAGTAATGGGTCTGCTATATTGTTCTTTGTGTCTACTGGTTCAATATTGACGTCTTGTCTTTCGATTATCTCTCGAACAAGGTGGAAGCATCTCAAAATGTGCTTGGATCTATGATGAGACCTTGGTTTCTTAGCCTGTGCAATAGCTCCAGTGTTATCGCAATAAACTGGGACTGGTCCGACAATCTCAGGAACTACACCCAGCTCTGTGATGAACTTCTTCATCCAAACTGTTTCCTTAGCAGCTTCACTAACAGCTATGTATTCTGCCTCAGTAGTTGAGTCAGCTACAGTTTGCTGTTTGGAACACTTCCAACTCACAGCTCCACCATTCAAAGTAAAGATATATCCAGAGATTGACTTGCTATCATCTGGATCAGATTGAAAGCTAGAATCTGAATAGCCTTCTAGTTTCAATTCTGATCCTCCATAAATCAGAAAAACATCTCTAGTCTTTCTCAAGTATTTGAGAATGCTTTTCACAATTTTCCAATGATCCTCCTCGGGATCTGCCTGAAATCTACTTACCATACCTAAGGGGATGAGAGCACAAAAGTGCGACCTATATGTCACTAAAATTAGTCTTATTGCTAAACCAATAATGATAAATTTACTGGATTAATATTATATTTAGGTTTGACACAGATTATCATAAATTAGAGATAAAATGCACATTGAGTACAAATTTGACTTCAGAAGGATCTCTTCCTAGATCCGACCCAGTTGAAGATCGGGTTCGGGTCCAAATCGGGTTCGGGTCCGAGTCGGGTTCGGGTCCGAATCGGGTCCAAATTCTTTGTGCTTTTGGGAAAGAATTTTGGGCAAATCTAATTTGACCATATCATAACTATGAGGTGCTGGCTAACCCATGACTTGAAAGACTTGCAATTGACCTCCAGTCAGAACAGATGACCCGCGACGAACCAAATTCGTCCGTCTACAAGCCAAATTTTATATCACACTATTTTTATTATTATCTAGATGACTGATTGGATGGAAATTGGTGTCTCCCAGCTCCATCTCACGAGGGAAAGGAAATCCCAGCGATCCTGCACCGCATCCTCACCGCGTCTCCACCGCATCCATGCCGTGCATCCCTTCCAAATCCTCCACGCCAGCAAACGCATCAAGCTCCAACGACGCAGCATCCGCAGCTCTTTCGGATTCCAGCCGTGGCATCCGTCCCAAATCCCAGCTCTTCCGTGATCTTCTCCTCCGCATCCAAGCGTCGCTGCCAGCTCTCCCGTGCCACGAATGCCCCAATCCGGCACCCAAAGAAGGAAATCCATCTCATCTTCTTCCATTCATGCCATTAATCCCGGAATCCCAGCGTCTGTTGGCAGCTCCTCCGCCTCTGCTTCCGCCCATGATGCGTCCGGACCCAATCCCAGCCGTCCGTGAGCCATCGATTAGCTCCCTCCGGCTTCATCCATCCGCGTTCACAGAGCGGATTAGCGTCCAATCTTCTCCACGAATCAAGCATTCCGTGATCCCTCCAAGTCACCCCGTCGATCCCGCGGCCAGCCCCTCTCCACCGTGTCCGTGATCGACTCCTCCCCGCGTCCTCACTGCGTCTGCCATCTCCCTTCTGCATCAGGCATCCGTCCGCGGCTATAAAAGGAGAAGGAGGAAGAGAAGAGGGGAGTGCTCGGTTTGGGGTGGGAACCAAGAGAGGAGAGAGCTCGGTGGGAGAGAAGAAAGAAAAAAGAAACAGAGCATTGCTCTGTTCTTTTGGAGAAGAAAGAAAGAAAAAATAATATTTTATGTTGTTCCACCGTGGGAGAGAAAGGGAGAAGTGTTCTTTTTGATTTTTTGTTATTTCTTTTCTTTATTTTATTTGCAGAAGAAAGGCAGCATCAAGCCACCAATCTTCATTTCTATCTTTGTAATCAATTTATTTTTATGAAATCTAGCAAAATTTCTTTCATGCAATCCCTGTTCTAGGTTCAAGTTAATTTTTATTTTCTTTTTATGAAATCTTTTAATGCAATCCATTAATTTTTCTTTTATGCAATTCATGTTTTAGGTTAAGTTTAATTCCTGCAGTTTGTTTTATGCATTCAAAAATTCTCGTTTTAGTTGCAATTTATGAAATCTTCTTTCATGCAGTCTATGTTCCAGGCTTCAATCTCCCTAAGCACTGTTGTCATCCATTTTAATTTATGCAAAAAAAAAACTCTTCTTTTCCATTAAATATATAAATACTTTTTGTATCTAAGTATATGTCTTCTAGTTAATTTTAATTAAAAATCATTCTCCGGTAGACTAGAGAATCTATCAACATCCCCGACGTAATGTTTTTCTTTTGATATTCAAAAATTGCTTTTGAATCCGAGTGAACATTTTTATTTTTAAGCAACTCCAATCGCCTTCCTGTGGATCGACCTCTTACGACCACTATTCTTCGAGTAGAACAGGTAAGAGTAAATTTAAATTCAACTTTTGTTCGTCGGTTCTAACAACGATCTGTCTAGCATATTTTTAGGTAGACAGGAAAGGACGAATAGAATTTTGGCGCCGTTGCCGGGGAGGCAAATCGAGAAGCAAGAACGATCACGAAGATCAAATCAAATTTTGGATGCCCGGAGTGAACGTACTCCGGTAGTAAGTTTTTATTTTTATTTTTATTAATTTTCCTTATTTTGATAATTTCTAGTTAATAATTTCGTAGTTATTAAATTCTGAAATTTGAAATTCGAAATTTGAAATTCAAAAAAAAAAATTAAAAAAAAAAATTCAAAAATTCAAATTTTTTTTAAATTCAAAATTTGAATTCTGAGATTCAAAATTTGAAGTTTAAAAAGAAAAAATTTTTCTAATTAAATCAAAAAAATATAAAAAAAATTTATTTTTGCTAGTAATTGATAGGGTGCAATCCCCCGAGGTGATCATACCTCTATTGGGACTCCTCACGGAGTAATCTCCAGAGCTTATTCAACGGACATTCGGAGATTGACTGACGCATAAGAATTGTGTTTAGTTTACATTCAAGTTATTGCCATATAAAAAAAATATAAAAAAATAAATAAAAATAAAAATTTATAAAAAAAATAAAAATAAAAATAAAAAAAAATTGCTTGCTCATTTAATCAATACAACCTAATGACATTGCATAAACTTTAAAAAAAATATTGATTATTTGCTGCATTTAGTATTAAGCATTTGCATAAAGTAATTAAGGGCAAAACCCATTAAAAAGATAAGGTCGGAAAGTCATTACCTGTCCTTAGCCCAAAAATTACCACCTTGCATACTTATCCTAAGCCAAATTAAATTAAAATCAAATTAGACGTTGGCCTTAGGGTTTTCGAGCTCAATTAGGCTCTTGGAAAGAAGCGGCTGAAAGCCACTCTAGTGAGAATTTAGTAATTGGTGATGTCTAGGAAAGTTTTACAACAGTGAGAACTGTTACGGGTATTGTGGTATCGGTGTATCCCTTCTGGCACCACCACACACCCCGGGACTTTCCTGGTCACTGATTACTGGATTGCTTAACTGGTAAGCTCAAGCTTAATCTGAAAGGGAGATTAGGAGCTGTCTAATCTAGGAGAGAATTTCAGAAACTTTTTAACCTGATACATCTCTGTGCAACTAGATTTAAGAAGCTACTAAACCTCACTTAGTTCTAAGACTAATAGGGTCAAATTGTTGTGTGGTGTTGATTGTGGTCATCTTGGTCTAGCCCTTCTTCTTATCTCTTAGGATTTCGTTCATTTTAGGAGTCAAATATAATGAAGTGTTGATAATGTATGCATGGTAGAAGGTCATTAAGGGATAAGTTAACCCCATTTGATCCTGAGATTGATAGAACTTTTCATCACAACCTGCGAACCGTAAACCAACCGTCGATTTCTACAATGGGTGAACATATTAGAACCCTGAATGAATTGTTTGCACCCGCATCCGCTAGTCCCCCTACTTGCATAGTATTACCAATTAATAATGCAGCCCAATTCGAGATTCGGGCTGCAACAATAAACATGTTACCCAAGTTTCATGGGTTCGAGAGTGAACAACCCTACATTCATCTAAACAAATTTTTGACAATCTGTCAAACGTTTAGAAATCAAAATTTAGATGAAGAGGGTATTAAATTAAGGTTATTTCCCATGACTTTAGAGGATCGTGCTGCTGCATGGCTGTATTCCCTAGCTTCAAATTCCATCACATCATGGGAACAACTATCTAGGAAGTTCATGGCTAAGTTCTATCCCATGGTAAAAACTGAAAAAATTAAGGATGCAATCAGAACTTTTAGAGAAAAATCTGAGGAGGAATTTTCCCAACTATGGAAAAGATTCCATGATCTTTTGGTCAAGTGCCCCCACCATGGGCTTGACAAGGCTGATCTAGTACATTTCTTTTACAAAGGACTACCTCCGACACATAGAAACATGATCGAGTCCATGCACAAAAGTAGGTTCATGGACCAAACCCCGGATCAAGCCTATGAATTTCTTGTTGACTTAGCCGAGAACGCCCAAAATTGGAGTAGCTATGGTGAGGAAGTAAATAGAGATGAGTTCGGGTCTAGAAAACCGGGTAATTATGAAATGAAAGCAGACCCAGAACTAAAAAATGTCATGTCCAATCTGGTGACTGGAATGAACAACTTAAGCAAAAAGTTTGATGCTTTCACTATTTCCACTAGTCCGAGTTCATATAAAGAGTTAAATCCCATCATGAAAGTGGATCACGAGTCACATAGTTTATGTATCTTGTGTAATAGTTCTGAGCATCTAGTGGAGTGTTGCCCCAGTTTACCCAACATTAAGGCTGAGCAGGCAAATGCTCTTAACTCATATAGTGCCTTCAAGAAGCCCACTCCCAATTCATTCAGCCCAGTCTACCACCCTGATAATAGGTTCCACCCAAATTTTTCATACAAGCAAAATGAACCTATTCAGCATCAAGGTGGTCCACCAGGTTTTCAGAAAAATTTTTCCAGGATAGGTCCATCACAAATAAACCAATCATTGGCTCCACCTATTCCTATATATAATGCCCCTATCCCTCAGCAAACTACATCATTGGAAGCCATGATGGCTAACATGATGAAGCAGCAACAAGACTTCATCCAACAGCAACAACAGACCAACATGGCTCAAACCCAGACTAACCAATTCCATGCGCAAGCGATTGCAAAACTTGAGGTTAGTCTGAGCCAAATAGCCAACTCTCTAGGGGATAGGAAGAAAGGTGAATTGCCCAGTCAGCCAGTACCTAACCCTAGTAGACAACAGAATCAAGGGCCGAGAGGCCAGTTTCAGATTGATTCTAATGGAAACCCTACCCATGAAGTCCAGGCAATTACCACTTTACGATCTGGCAAGCAAGTGGACAACAAAGTCCAACTTCCTGTGCAAGAAAAAGAAGAAAAGCATGAACCAAACCCCACCCAGAAAAAGGCACAAGAACAGGGAACACAAGGAATAGAGGAGAAACCAATAGAAACTTACACACCTAAGGCTCCCTTTCCTAGTAGACTACAAGACTCAAAGAAAAAATCTCAGTACGATGAAATCATGGAAGTCTTTAAAAATGTCCAGATAAATTTACCCTTCCTAGATGCCATCAGACAGATCCCCTCCTATACAAAATTTTTAAAAGACCTAACCACGGTAAAAAGGAAAACCAGTATTCCTAGGCAAGCTGTGATGGCTGCACAAGCCTCATCTCTTATTCAACAGCAGATTGCCCCAAAATACAAGGACCCTGGGTGCCCCACTGTTGAAATTAAAATAGGAGAAACCATCATTCAGAGAGCCCTATTAGACTTAGGAGCAAGTGTAAACCTATTACCCTATTCTGTCTACATCGAACTAGGTTTGGGGGAATTAAAACCCACAAACATTACCTTGTCATTAGCAGATAGGACTGTGAAGTATCCCAAAGGAATTGTAGAGGATGTGATTGTAAAAGTTAATGAATTCTACTACCCTGTGGATTTTGTAGTCCTTGAAACTGAACCAGTAAAAAATCCAGAAAGTCACATCCCGGTGATCCTAGGTAGACCATTTTTGGCCACTTCAAATGCTGTGATTAGTTGCCGAAATGGAATAATGACTCTAGCCTTTGGGAACATGACTGTCCAGCTCAATGTTTTTCATAGTAGTAGTCAGTCAACTGAGATGGACGATTTGGAAGAAATTCACATGATTGAGAATATAATTAGCAGTTCTTTTGAAGAGTTGAGTTATTCTGACCCATTAGAAAGATGTTTGGCTAATTTTGGTCAAGATTGTGAGTCAAGTCAAGAGGTTAATGCATTGTTAGATTCCATTCCTGTGATGGATACTAGCAGATGGGCCACCAAGTTTGAATCATTGCCTATTTCGGAATCTCAGCTAGTGTCATCCAATGTCAAACCTCCACAACTAGAACTTAAAGACCTTCCCGAAAACTTGAAGTATGCATTTCTTGGAGAAAACAAGACCTTACCTGTTATAATTGCATCGAATCTAACTAAAGAACAGGAAGAGAAGCTGTTAAGTATCCTTCGAAAGAATCAGGAAGCTATCGGTTGGTCTATAGCTGATATTAAGGGGATTAGTCCTTCTGTGGTCCAACATAAAATCCATCTAGAAGAAGATGCAAAAATTTCTAGAGAACCACAAAGGCGACTTAATCCAATCATGAAGGACGTAGTTCGAGCCGAGGTCATCAAGCTTTTAGATGCAGGGATTATATACCCTATTTCTGATAGTCAATGGGTAAGCCCAGTTCAAGTCGTACCTAAAAAGTCTGGCATCACTGTGGTAAAAAATGATCACAATGAGTTAGTCCCTACTCGAGTCCAAACGGGATGGCGAGTATGCATCGACTATAGGAAGCTTAATGCCATGACTAGGAAAGACCACTTTCCTCTACCCTTCATCGATCAAATGCTAGAACGGCTAGCTGGCCACTCCCATTACTGTTTCCTCGATGGTTATTCTGGATATAACCAAGTTCCTATCGCACGTGAGGATCAAGAGAAAACCACATTCACTTGTCCTTATGGCACTTTTGCTTATCGTCGCATGCCTTTTGGGCTATGCAATGCACCAGCTACATTCCAACAGTGTATGATGAGTATTTTCTCCGACATGGTGGAGAAATTTTTAGAAGTTTTCATGGATGATTTTTCTGTATTTGGATCCAATTTTGAGGAATGTCTACACCACTTGACACTTGTTGTAGAACGTTGTAAACAGAAAAACTTAGTTCTTAACTGGGAGAAGTGTCATTTCATGGTAGAATCAGGTATTGTTTTAGGACACATTGTGTCACAAAGGGGAATTGAGGTGGATAAGGCCAAAGTAGAATTAATTGCTAAATTGCCACCTCCCAAAACTGTTAGGGAAGTCAGATCTTTTTTAGGGCATGCGGGTTTTTACCGCCGCTTTATCAAGAATTTCAGTAAATTGTCGAAACCCTTATGCGATTTGTTGGCGAAAGATGCTACTTTTAATTTTTCGCCAATTTGTATAACTGCTTTCGAAAGACTAAAGTCTGAACTAACTTCAGCACCCATCATAAGGAGTCCTGATTGGAGTCGTCCTTTTGAAATCATGTGTGATGCATCCGATTATGCCATAGGTGCTGTCTTAGGTCAGCGAGTAGAGAAGCTTCCCCATGTGATTCATTATGCAAGCAAAACTCTGAATGACGCCCAACTTAACTATTCTACCACTGAAAAAGAATTGTTGGCAGTGGTTTTTGCCCTAGATAAATTTCGTCCCTACCTGATAGGATCTAAGGTTCTTGTTTATTCCGATCATGCCGCCCTTAAGTACCTTCTCACAAAGAAGGATGCTAAGGCAAGGCTCATTCGTTGGATCCTATTGCTCCAGGAATTTGATCTCAAAATTTGAGATAAAAAGGGATCTGAAAATGTTGTAGCTGACCACTTGTCCAGATTAATTGTTGAATCATCTGGAGAATCCATGCCTGTGTCCGAGACCTTCCCTGATGAACAATTAATGATGATTTCCCATACCAATGTTCCATGGTATGCTGATGTAGTCAACTACCTTGTTACTGAGCAAATGCCCAGCTCTTGGACCAAACAAGAGAAATTTCGCTTCCTAGCTCGTGTAAAATGGTATTTTTGGGATGAACCATACCTGTTCAAATACTGTCCTGATCAAATCATCAGACGATGCATCCCTGAACACGATCAAAGGAATGTCCTTTCCTTTTGTCATGACCACGCTTGTGGTGGTCATTTCGGTGGTAAAAAGACGGCTGCAAAGGTCTTGCAGTGCGGATTCTATTGGCCCACACTATTTCACGACTCACACGAGTATTGCAAATCATGTGACCGATGTCAAAGACTAGGAAAAATTTCAAGAAAAAATGAGATGCCCCTGAACCCAATCTTAATTGTAGAAATCTTTGATGTTTGGGGTATTGATTTTATGGGTCCTTTTCCCATGTCATTTGGGCACCAGTACATACTCCTATGTTGCCCAGAGATGGTCACCCAAGAGGGGGGGGTGAATTGGGTGTTTTAAAACTTTTTGTCTAATTAAAAAATAAAACACACAAATGTATGAGCTAAAGCTAAAATAAAGCTATGAAGACAAACAATCGCAAACACAAGCTTTTATAGTGGTTCAGAGCCTCCACTGCTCCAACATCCACTCCCCAAAGCACCTTTGGGAATTTCCACTATAATCCACGATTACAGTACGGTAGTTTTGCGAGTTCACTACCCAACTCGTTGTTTTACACCGGGCTAACAACAAACCCTATAACCCCCAATTTCACTTAGGCTTGGGACGCCTTTCCCTTGTTCCAAGTTCCTTGACTGGAACAAGCACCACAATGAAAGGTTTTACAAAGGATTGAAAAGCTCTAAATAAGCAGATATGACAATGATAAACAATAGAACCCGGAAGAATCCTTTTGCCGTTGGAAGCGTGGGAAATGATGATTCTTCCGATGTGGATCGCGTAGGCTTGAGTATGAGCTTTGAATCCCGAGCGGAAGAGAGTGGTTGAGCTTGAAATCACTTGGGAAGCTTGAAAGCACTTGATTTCTTCACTTGAATGCACACACTCCCTTGAACTTCTCTCTCTCGCTTCTCTCTTAAATGATCTAGCTTTGGGTTGGTGAAGAGTTGTTGAGAAGCACTTAAGAGGTCCCTTTTATAGCCCAAAAAGCAAATATAGCCGTTAGAGATAAAGTAAAAGAGATTTGAAATTCAAACCAAACCTGCAAAAGTTGTCAGTCGCATCCCAGGCACTCCGGAGACGTCTCCGCTTCAACGCGAGACGTCTCGGCTGTATAAATTTACTTTTCACTTTGTTTGGGGTCGACTCGGCACTTTACGGGGACGACTCTGGAATTGTATCGTTTGAATCCTTGTTTTTCTATTTTTCTGAGAGGGTCGTCTCTGTACTTTACGAGGACGTCTCGGCTTGTTTGCACTTTTTGCATGGGGACGACTCCGCTGCCTTGGGGACGACTCCGCTGTTATAACTCCGAAAAACATGTCTTCTGGAATTCTCTGAGAGAGTCGACTCCGCTCTTTCAAGGGACGTCTCCGCTGCCTTATCACCGAAAATGACATCCTCTGGAAAACCCTGAGAGAGCCGACTCCGCTACCTCGGGGACGACTCGGGAAGTCTGCTTTTTACTTGCGGGGACGACTCCGCGTACGGTGGGGACGTCTCGCGCATATCTCTTGAAAACTGTCTTTCTGCCGCCACTGAGAGAGTCGACTCCGCTACTGAGAGAGTCGACTCCGCTATCGCGGGGACGACTCGGCAGGTGCCGGAGACGTCTCCAGACGTGCCAGTTCTTCCTGTTTGTGCCAGAGACGTCTCTGAGACAACCCGGAGACGTCTCGGCTGTCCCTGAACTTTTTCTTTCATCTCAAAAATTCTTCAATAAGTCCTTAAAAAATCATGGGAACTTGCCTAGACATTTCTTAACAATATTCTTAATAAAATACTTGAAATCCTCAATTAAATTGTTAAGATAAATGGAATTATACTCTGGTGTTTTGTATTCATCAAAATCCATTAGGGGGTCAACAATCTCCCCCTTTTTGATGATGACAAAACACTGAGTATATGCAAAATTCGAAATTTAAACATATACACAGTATTTGATCAGATGTACAAGCATAATGTTTTGATTAGAGCTAGATACAGTGTGCATAATTCAAAATAGTCAATTTTCAATTCTATCATTATGCATAAGATTGATCTTTATAGCTCTTAAGCAATTTTAGCATATCAACTGAATTTGAATTAAGTTAAAATTTGAAAGCTAAGTTCTTTTTGACTCCCCCTTTCTTTTCCAGAAGGGCAATTATCTAAAAGCCAATATTTTTCAATTTTATCTTTTCTAATTCAACTTTGGAGTATGAATTTCGTATTTTGCATTCCAATGTATCCAATGTCCATATTGGTTCTACTCTTGGTTCTACTCCCCCTTCTATATATCTACTCCCCCTTTTTGTCATCAACAATGAAGGGGACAAATTATCCTTCTATGAACTACTCAAGGAGATTCAAGTTGTGCTCCCCCTGTCCAAGTTATTTCTATTAAAGAATTTTAGTCATTCATATCACTCCCCCTTTGTTTTGGAATTCATTTCAGACTCCTCTTTTTGTTTAACATAGTTATCACAAGATGTGCTCCCCCTGTGTCATATGCATGGATAAGTTGTGTTGAATTTGAATACTTAAGGTATGTTATGAGATTTTTATGGCACATCACAAGAAACACATACACAGTCACAGAATCACATACACAGTAGCACATACACAAGGTTTCAAAAGAAATTGTATTCATGTATCATTGTAAACCTTTGAAGTCAGTACATAGTTAAAAGAAGAAATCATTACAAGTATTGATTTCTACTACAAAAAGTGTTTCAAAATAGCCTAGGGTATACAAAAAGAAGATCCCTAGATGTCTACAAAAAGTCCCTTATTGGCGACGTTGCTCATAAGCCCTACAAGCTGCATCTATAAATGCATTGATTGAATCCATTAGGGTCTTGAACTGATCTTCCTGTGACTTATGGAAGGTTGCCACGAGTGCTTCAAATTCTATGGTTGCCATTTCAATTCTTCCTCTAAGTTGGGCAACCAAGGTGCCCACATTTCCTCCTGGGCTTGTCAACTCTTTAAGACTCTTTGAAATGGTCTTCAAGCTGTCCTTTAGCTCAATTGATCTGATTGTTTGGGTGGCACCCACACCAACTATTTCTTGCGTTGTAGCTTCAATTTGAGCTCTAATTTCCTTCAGCTCTTGTAGAAGCCCTTCATATGAAGCTCTGATGGGGGCCAACTCAGTAGAGATCATGGATCTCATTTCCTCCCTCATCTGTTGGCAAATGACTGATGCTAAGGTACGCATCTGGTCTTCTGATAGGAAGGAGGGCCCACTGACTGGAGGAGGTGGTGGCATGGATGTGGAAGGTCCAGCTGAGCTGGAGGGTCTATCAGGGAAATCCATGTGGCTGGGTGGAGGAGAGTGGTGGTTAGACTCCTGATGTGGGATCTCAGGCTCTAGGGTTTGAGCTTTTCTTTTTGGTACCTTGACCCAAGACCCATCTACCTTTTGAAACTCCATTCTTCGCATTGTGCCCTCATTATAGTAGTCGGTGTTTCTCAAGGGTTTTGCAGGTTCATTTTCGGGAATGTGAACCTTAAAGTGTTTAAAAACTAGGGTAAATATCATGCCATAGGGTATACTAAACCTAGAATACCTATGACATAGAGCAATGTAGTTTAACATGAGTCTAGGGAGGTTTAGAGGAATCCCTAGTAGGATATGGTGCATGATAACTAAATCTCGCTCCGAAACAAAATCGAAGCGACCGGTTTTAGGAAACAAGACCCGGTTGATAATACTTAAAAGTAATCTCATCTCGGCATTTAGGTCTTGTGAGTTCACTACATCAAGAGGGCCGCAGTCCTCTCGTCCTAAAAGTAAGTTTAGGGCTATTTTCCTTTGGGGATGTGAGGTTGGAGCCTCACCGTCCTTAGGGATTTGCAAAACAGTGGATAAGATGTCCTCATTAATTTCTACTAATGTCCCCCGGACATATGCAGTGTACCCTAAGTCCCCTAAAGCCATATTACTAAACATTTCTCTAACAAGGCCGGGGTAGGTCGAGGTATTGAGGGTACAAAGGTGCTCCCACCCTTGGGCTCGGAGTCTCTCTCCAATAGAGAACCCCTCATTATCTAGAAAATGAAAATCTATGTACCTCCCGATTGTCACTGTGCGATTTGCACAGGAAATGGTTGTGGTCGGCGGAGCAACCGGAGGAGACGGCGCGGAAGGTTCTTCCCTCCGTTCCTCACCGTCGGCCGCTGCCCTAGGACGCCTCTCACCAGTCCTCCTAGCTCTTTTGGGTGCCATTGAATGGAAATCCTAGGGAAATGAGGAGAAAGAAGCTAGGGTTTGTGTTGGAGAAAAATGGAGGCTAGGGTTTTTGTTTTTGTCGGGGATGAAAGGGAAAGCTCGGGTCGGCTCGAGCTGTTTCGACCTATTTTAAAAACCCTCGTTCGGTCCCCGAGACGTCTCCGCGACTAAGGCGAGACGTCTCGCCTGGGGGGACGCCTCTGCGATTTGCCAGAGACGTCTCCGGCACTGAAAAATTTCAGACTGAATTCTATCTTTTTCCAATTTTTTATTTAATCACCCTAATCAACATGATTTCTTTTGATAAACACAGAGTGAATTTGTTTGTGATCCTCCCCCTTAATAATACATCCTATAATAATTTGATAATGATTTTGAATTATTAATATTGAAATGAGGAATGTTTGACCAAATTTCGAATACCTATGAAATAGGCTCTGAAAATATCTCCATGAAGAGTCCAAGGGAGGGTAACCATCCTCCGGAAAGTCAAACAGTTCATCATTTAGCTTAGATGAATTCATGCTTTCACTTATGTTTACCTTGAGGTGGATTACTAGTTTGAGTAGCAAAGCAATGCAATACAAGTTCAATTTATTTGCTAGGATCATACAAGCTCAAAGCATTCCTTAAGAAGTTGAATCTATCTTTACAAAGGGGCTTTGTAAAGATATCGGCCAATTGATTTTCAGTACATACATATTCAATCATCACATCATTTTTCAGCACATGATCCCTAATAAAATGATGCCTAATCTCTATATGCTTTGACTTAGAGTGTTGGATAGGATTTTTTGTTAAATTAATTGCACTTGTATTATCACATTTAATTGGTATATTATTCATTTTGATACTGAAGTCTTCAAGTTGTTGCTTAATCCAAAGAACTTGGGCACAACAGCTTCCAGCTGCAATGTACTCAGCCTCAGCTGTGGACAAGGCAACTGAATTTTGTTTCTTGCTAAACCAGAAAACCAAATTAGCACCTAAGAATTGACATGTGCCACTTGTGCTTTTTCTGTCGAGTTTGCACCCGGCAAAATCAGCATCGGAATAAGCAATTAAATTTATGTCAGATTGTTTAGAATACCATAAGCCTACATTAGATGTCCCTACCAGATATCTAAAAATTCTTTTAACAGCTTGCAAGTGTGATTCCTTAGGACATGCTTGGTATCTAGCACACATACAAACACTGAATAATATATCTGGTCTACTAGCAGTAAGGTAAAGTAATGAGCCTATCATACCTCTGTACAATTTGCAGTCTATACTTTTACCTTTTTCATCTTTGTCAAGCTTGCAACTTGAGCCCATGGGTGTGCTGATTTTCTTTGCATCCTTCATCTTGAATTTTTCCAACATTTTCTTGACATATTTGGACTGACTGATGAAGATGCCTTCCTCTGATTGTTTTATTTGTAGCCCAAGGAAGAAGTTGAGCTCACCCATCATGCTCATTTCAAATTCTCCCTGCATAAGCTTGGCAAACTCTTGACAAAGACTATCATTAGTAGCACCAAAAATTATATCATCCACATAAATTTGTACAAGCAGTAAGTCATTTCCTTTTCTTTTAATGAAGAGAGTTTTGTCTACATTTCCTCTCTTAAATTTGTTTTCAATTAGGAAATTACTTAATCTTTCGTACCATGCCCTAGGGGCTTGCTTAAGTCCATACAATGCTTTATGCAATTTATACACATAATCTGGATGTAAGTGATTTTCAAAACCTGGAGGTTGCCCTACATAAACTTCCTCCATTATGTAACCATTTAAAAATGCACTTTTTACATCCATTTGATAGAGTTTAAAATCCATGAAGCATGCATATGCCAAAAGTAGTCTAATAGCTTCTAACCTAGCAACAGGAGCAAAAGTTTCATCGAAATCTATTCCTTCCTCCTGATTATAGCCTTTGGCCACTAGCCTAGCTTTGTTTCTTATTACTATTCCATCTTCATCTAGTTTATTTCTATATACCCATTTGGTGCCTATAATTGAAACATTAGGGGGTCTTTTCATTAAAGTCCAAACTTCATTTCTTTCAAATTGGTTTAATTCCTCTTGCATAGCATTCATCCACTTATCATCTTTTTCAGCTTCTTCTAGTGATTTAGGCTCGATTTGTGAAACGAATGCAAGATAATTACTAGTATTTCTTAGAGAGGATCTTGTCCTTACCCCTTGTGAGGGATCACCAAGGATTAGATCCCTTGGATGACCATGTGCATACCTCCATTCCTTAGGAAGATCTTGATTTCTCAACGGAGGTTGGTCTTCTTCTTCATCTTGCTGAATTGTATCTTCTTTGATCTCATCCTCTTGTTGTTTGTCTTGTATGGAGAATTCCTTCATTCGGTCTTCAAGTATACCTGCATCACCATCTTCTTCTTTTCTAGAAGAATCTCCATTAGCTTCATCAAAAACAACTTGAATGGATTCTTCAACAACAAGAGTTCTCTTGTTGAAGACCCTGTATGCTCTACTAGATGAGGAATAACCTAAGAAGATCCCCTCATCTGATTTAGCACTAAATTTGCTTAGATTGTCCTTTCCATTATTTAAAATAAAGCATCGACAACCGAAAACATGAAAATAGCTTATATTTGGTTTCTTACCTTTTATTAACTCATAAGGTGTTTTCTTCAAGATGGATCTAACTAATGCACGGTTTAAAATGTGACATGCAGTATTTATTGCTTCAGCCCAAAAATATTTTGGTAGATCCGATTCGCACAACATGGTACGAGCCATATCTGCTAGTGTGCGATTCTTCCTTTCTACCACCCCATTTTGTTGGGGTGTCCTAGGTGCCGAGAAATTGTGATTGATACCATTTTCGTCACAAAACTTTTCAAAGTGCTGATTTTCAAACTCGGTACCATGATCACTTCTAATTGCTTTTAGTTTAAGATTGAGTTCATTCGAAACTCTATTATGAAACTTGATAAAAGCGGGAAAGGACTCATCTTTATGTGCAAGAAATGAAACCCATGTAAAACGTGAAAAATTATCAACAATTACAAGACCAAATTTCTTACCCCCTAGACTAGCAGTTCTAGTGGGTCCAAACAAATCCATGTGGATTAGTTCTAAGGGTTTTGTTGTTGAGACTATGTTTTTAGACTTGAAAGAGCTTCTCGTTTGTTTTCCTAATTGACATGCAGCACAAATTTTGTTCTTTTCAAAATCTATCTTTGGTAGTCCTTTGACTAGATCTTTTGTAATCAATTTAGAAATTAAATCCATGCTAGCATGTCCTAACCTACGATGCCATAACCAACTAGTCTCATTGACTTTGGGACTCATGGCTACAAGACATTGGCCATCCTTCATGGTGAGATCATCAAGATCAACCATGTAAACATTTCCATGCCTATGTCTTGTGAGTATGATCTCATTGTCAATTGGACTACTAATTATGCATAGTGATGATTCAAATGACACTTTAAATTCCTTGTCACAAAATTGACTTATACTTAATAGATTATGTTTTAGTCCATTAACTAACAATACATTGTCAATAAAAGAGGAGGGTGAAATGGAGATTTTACCAACACCAATGATTTGACCTTTAGCATTGTCTCCAAATGTGACTACTCCTCCTTCTTTTGATTTCAAAGTGACGAAGAGACTCTTGTCACCGGTCATATGCCTTGAGCAACCACTATCAAGATACCACATTCTCCTTTTATTCCCGGTTGCAAGGCATACCTGCAAAATGATCATGTGAAGCTCTTAGGTACCCAAGTTTTCTTGGGTCCTTCGTGGTTAATGTAGTTGGTTCCCTTAGGCACCCATACTTTAGTTATGTTTTTAGCTTTCACAAATGTACTCTTGTTAGTTTGGATCTTTCTTTGAATACAAGAGTAGGCTTTATGTCCATTCTTTCCGCAATGAAAGCATGTAGGTTTTTCAGTTTTTACATCTTTTGCTTTTACAAAGAAATTCTTTAGATACTTTTGTTGTTTGTTAGTTTTATATCCTAATCCGGCTTTATTAAAAACAGCTCTTTGATTTGAAAGAATAAGATTTAATTTTTCAGAGCTTTGTGTGAATTTTTCAACAATTGGTTTGTATTTATGTACCTCATTCTTAAGATTTAAATTTTCTTTAACTAGTTCTTCCTTATCCTTTTTAAGGGATTCAACATTTTGTGCAAGTGAGGTATTATTATCGAGTAGAGATTTTACTTTTAGATTTAATTCCTTAATTAGTATTTTTCCCGTTTTATTTTCAGTGCTAAGTTTTAAGTTTCTATTTTCTAGGTCAATGGTGTTAATATTTTTAACGCTCTCCTTCTCAATCAATAGGTTTTCAATATCTTCTTTCAGTTTTTGATTGGAGGCTTTTAACTCTTTATTCTTTGCTCCTAACATACTACAATCACCCATAAGTTCTTGAAAAGCTTCATACAATTCTTCTAAAGTAAAATTTATAGTTGAGTTTTGACATACCTCGTCGTCTTCGAATGCCATGAAGCACAAATTGGCGGTCTCTTCCTTCTCTTCCTCGGAGGATGATGTGTCACTATCATCCCATGTTGCCTTCAATGCCTTCTTCTTCTTCTTTCCAAAAAACTTCTTTTGTTGAGGGCATTCGGAACGAATGTGTCCCGGTCTCTTGCAATCGTAGCATATGATTGGGTCTCTTTCTTTTTCTTTTTCTTTTTCCCAATCATTTCTCCCTCCAAACATTTTCCTTGGAAAGGGTTTCTTTTTCCTCATGAATTTTTTAAACTTCCTAACTATCAAACCCAAGTCCTCGTCCTCACTTTCTTCCTCACTCTCACTACTTTCTTCTTCACACACACTCGAAGTAGCCTTGAGTGCAATTGTCTTCTTCTTTGGCAAATCATCTTCATGTTGCTACATCGTGAGCTCATGCGTCATCAATGAGCCCAAAAGTTGTTCTAGCCCCAAGGTGTTGAGGTCTTTGGCTTCTACGATCGCCGTGACCTTTGCTTCCCATGCTTTCGGCAAAGACCTGAGAATTTTACTTACAAGTTCCGGATTAGTATAAGATTTACCCAAACTCTTTAGACCATTAATTATATCGGTAAAGCGTGTAAACATGCATGTGATGGTTTCATTGGGTTCCATCTTAAACAACTCATATTTGTGAACTAGAATGTTCACTTTGGACTCTTTGACTTGATTTGTACCCTCGTGGGTAACTTCAAGCCTATCCCATATTTTCTTAGCGGAACTACATGTGGAGACTCTATTAAACTCATTTACATCTAGAGCACAAAATAATGAGTTCATGGCTCTAGAATTGAGTTGAGCCATCCTATCATCATTCTCATCCCAATCCTCCTCAGGTTTGGGAACTTGAATGCCATTAACCATGTGTGATGGTTCTTGTGGTCCCTTGACTATAACCCTCCACAAGGCATAGTCTTGTGCTTGAATGAAGATTCTCATTCTAGTCTTCCAATAGGTATAATTTGTCCCATTGAAGAGTGGAGGTCTATTGGTTGCTTGCCCCTCAGCAGGAACATTGTTAAAGGGTGTTGCCATCTAGATCTTTGGCTAAGACGGTTAGGTCTTTCAAGAAATACACAGAGCACCTGCTCTGATACCACTTGTTGCCCAGAGATGGTCATCCAAGAGGGGGGGTGAATTGGGTGTTTTAAAACTTTTTGTCTAATTAAAAAATAAAACACACAAATGTATGAGCTAAAGCTAAAATAAAGCTATGAAGACAAACAATCGCAAACACAAGCTTTTATAGTGGTTCAGAGCCTCCACTGCTCCTACATCCACTCCCCAAAGCACCTTTGGGAATTTCCACTATAATCCACGATTACAGTACGGTAGTTTTGCGAGTTCACTACCCAACTCGTTGTTTTACACCGGGCTAACAACAAACCCTATAACCCCCAATTTCACTTAGGCTTGGGACGCCTTTTCCTTGTTCCAAGTCCCTTGACTGGAACAAGCACCACAATGAAAGGTTTTACAAAGGATTGAAAAGCTCTAAATAAGCAGATATGACAATGATAAACAATAGAACCCGAAAGAATCCTTTTGCCGTTGGAAGCATGGGAAATGATGATTCTTCCGATGTGGATCGCGTAGGCTTGAGTATGAGCTTTGAATCCCGAGCGGAAGAGAGTGGTTGAGCTTGAAATCACTTGGGAAGCTTGAAAGCACTTGATTTCTTCACTTGAATGCACTCACTCCCTTGAACTACTCTCTCTCGCTTCTCTCTTAAATGATCTAGCTTTGGGTTGGTGAAGAGTTGTTGAGAAGCACTTAAGAGGTCCCTTTTATAGCCCAAAAAGCAAATATAGCCGTTAGAGATAAAGTAAAAGAGATTTGAAATTCAAACCAAACCTGCAAAAGTTGTCAGTCGCGTCCCAGGCGCTCCGAAGACGTCTCCGCTTCAATGCGAGACATCTCGGCTGTATAAATTTACTTTTCACTTTGTTTGGGGTCGACTCGGCACTTTACGGGGACAACTCTAGAATTGTATCGTTTGAATCCTTGTTTTTCTGTTTTTCTGAGAGGGTCGTCTCTGTACTTTACGGGGACGTCTCGGCTTGTTTGCACTTTTTGCATGGGGACGACTCCGCTGCCTTGGGGACGACTCCGCTGTTATAACTCCGAAAAATATGTCTTCTGGAATTCTTTAAGAGAGTCGACTCCGCTCTTTCAGGGGACGTCTCTGCTGCCTTATCACCGAAAATGACATCCTCTGGAAAACCCTGAGAGAGCCGACTCCGCTACCTCGGGGACGACTCGGGAAGTCTGCTTTTTACTTGCGGGGACGACTCCGCGTACGGTGGGGACGTCTCGCGCATATCTCTTGAAAACTGTCTTTCTGCCGCCACTGAGAGAGTCGACTCCGCTACTGAGAGAGTCGACTCCGCTATCGCGGGGACGACTCGGCAGGTGCCGGGGACGTCTCCAGACGTGCCAGTTCTTCCTGTTTGTGCCAGAGACGTCTCTGAGACAACCCGGAGACGTCTCGGCTGTCCCTGAACTTTTTCTTTCATCTCAAAAATTCTTCAATAAGTCCTTAAAAAATCATGGAAACTTGCCTAGACATTTCTTAACAATATTCTTAATAAAATACATGAAATCCTCAATTAAATTGTTAAGATAAATGGAATTATACTCTGGTGTTTTGTATTCATCAAAATCCATTAGGGGGTCAACATCCTAGCTGTTGACTATGTATCTAAGTGGATTGAGGCTATCGTGTGTAAGACCAATGATCACAAAGTAGTGATCAAGTTTCTTAAGGAGTCTGTCTTCGCTCGCTTTGGCACCCCTCGTGCTATCATTAGTGATGGGGGGAAACATTTTTGCAATAGAATTTTTAAAGCCCTTGCTAGGAAGTACAACATCACCCTTAAGGTCGGTACACCATATCATCCACAAACGAGTGGACAAGTTGAGATTTCCAACAGAGAAATCAAGACCATCCTTGAGAAAACTGTCAATCCATCTCGAAAGGATTGGTCCCTTAGGTTAACAGATGCATTGTGGGCATATCGTACGGCCTACAAAACACCAATTGGAATGTCCCCATACAGGATTGTCTATGGCAAAGCTTGCCATTTACCTGTCGAGTTAGAACACAAGGCCTATTGGGCAATCAAACGCTTAAATTTCGATCTCGACAAGGCAGGAGAACATAGAAAGCTTCAGCTCGACGAGCTTGAAGAAATTAGGAACGATGCTTACGAGTGTGTTAAGAAGTACAAGGATCGCATGAAAGTCATGCATGATAAAATGATTACTCGTAAAGAGTTTTACCAAGGACAAAAAGTTCTCTTATATGATTCTCGATTACATCTATTCCCTGGAAAACTTAAATCCCGCTGGACTGGCCCATACACAGTAGAGAAAGTACACCCGCATGGTGCAGTAGTAATATGCAACATCAAGGATGGTAGGACCTTTCAAGTCAATGGACATCGTTTAAAACCATACCTTGAGTATCTAAGTCCAGAAGTTGAGGAGATACTTCTGACCGACCCTATCTATTATGAGTAAATCGAAATTGTCTGGCTGAAGACATAAAACTTAGCACTCTTTGGGAGGCAACCCAACATGTAAGTTTCTTTTATTAAAAAAAAAAATCATCAATAAATTACTAACATGCAGGTTTGGGGGATTTTGCCCCAACTTTCAATTAACCCACCCATATCAGGTACTTCTCCTCTGTCCTCTTACTGCTTTAAATTTTCTTTAACATTGAGGACAATGTTAGATTTAGGTTTGGAGGTATTTTTACGCATTTTATAAAAAAAAAAGTTTTTAGTTAAAATTTTTGAATATATATATATATATATATACAACACACAAGGTATATAAAATCTAAGAGCCCAATGACTAGTTGGAAGTAGTGCAAAGTGAGTTCTTTTTATTAAGTTCCTTTTAGTGAGTTGTAAGCTAATTAGTGCTTTGAATTTCACAACACATCTGGCCTGCATTTTCTAAGGTATAGGTTCGACATTGTGTTGAGAATATGGTAGCAACCTCGAATCCTGATGAACCATCTTTTTCTGATCCAAAAAAAAAAAAAATGGTGGATTTAGTCAGGTACATCGAAAAGGGCTACCTACTGTCAAAGGTCAGCGGGCTTGTGATGAGGAACCCGAGCATAGGTCCGTAGGGGAGTCTTGATGCCCGACACCTCATGCCAACTGGTGTGAGAATTGTCGACTAATTGCTCGCTACATGGAGGAATCATCACAGGAGTAAAAGTGCACAATATATACATTATCATTTCTCTTTAATGCCAAAAAAAAAAAACACAAAAAAAATGAAAAAAAAATGAAAAAAAAAAAAGTATACTGACCTTAAGAAAGACAATAGTGTGAAAGCCGTCGTTGTAAAAATTCGAGTAAACTGGAATATTACAGATAAAGCCCATGAGGTATTAAAGTAAACATCCACAGCTCTCGAAATCCTGCAGAAAAGATGATTTTGAATCAGCAAATAGGTCTTATCCGACCAATTCTTGGAAACTACTAATATTAGCGATATTTTGGAGATCCAAAACCTTAGCTTGTGCATGGTCCAAACTTCACTGAGCACTCAAGTATAAATAAGTCTTACAACTTTCTAACGGAAAACCTAATAATTTCAACTTAAATTGCATACTAACCTAGAAATTAGGCTTACTTAGTAATTAAAACCTTGTGTGCTTTTGAAATTCTTATCAGTTATGTACTTGAAAATTAGACTTTCATTTCATAAAACAAATTTTATTTTGGGATTGAAGTTTGTGGGTAACTTCACTGCAAACCCTCACGAGACAACACTCGTCCACTAGGGTAACCTAGGGGTTTAAAGGCTTGTTGCACGTGCTAAGTGCAATCGTAATGCTCTACGAAAATGAGTATTTATCTTAGTAATATAATAAATTACACTTTTGCACTCTCATTTTATCATTTTTGCACTAAATTGCTAGAGACTAGCAATAAGCTAGTTGGGGGGTGTGATGAGAGCACAAAAGTGCGACCTATATGTCACTAAAATTAGTGTTATTGCTAAACCAATAATGATAAATTTACTGGATTAATATTATATTTAGGTTTGACACAGATTATCATAAATTAGAGATAAAATGCACATTGAGTACAAATTTGACTTCAGAAGGATCTCTTCCTAGATCCAACCCAGTTGAAGATCGGGTTCGGGTCCAAATCGGGTTCGGGTCCGAGTCGGGTTCGGGTCCGAATCGGGTCCAAATTCTTTGTGCTTTTGGGAAAGAATTTTGGGCAAATCTAATTTGACCATATCATAACTATGAGGTGCTGGCTGACCCATGACTTGAAAGACTTGCAATTGACCTCCAGTCAGAACAGATGTCCCGCGACGAACCAAATTCGTCCGTCTACAAGCCAAATTTTATATCACACTATTTTTATTATTATCTAGATGACTGATTGGATGGAAATTGGTGTCTCCCAGCTCCATCTCACGAGGGAAAGGAAATCCCAGCGATCCTGCACCGCATCCTCACCGCGTCTCCACCGCATCCATGCCGTGCATCCCTTCCAAATCCTCCACGCTAGCAAACGCATCAAGCTCCAACGACGCAGCATCCGCAGCTCTTCTGGATTCCAGCCGTGGCATCCGTCCCAAATCCCAGCTCTTCCGTGATCTTCTCCTCCGCATCCAAGCGTCGCTGCCAGCTCTCCCGTGCCACGAATGCCCCAATCCCGCACCCAAAGAAGGAAATCCATCTCATCTTCTTCCATTCATGCCATTAATCCCGGAATCCCAGCGTCCGTTGGCAGCTCCTCCGCCTCTGCTTCCGCCCATGACGCGTCCGGACCCAATCCCAGCCGTCCGTGAGCCATCGATTAGCTCCCTCCGGCTTCATCCATCCGCGTTCACAGAGCGGATTAGCGTCCAATCTTCTCCATGAATCAAGCATTCCGTGATCCCTCCAAGTCACCCCGTCGATCCCGCGGCCAGCCCCTCTCCACCGTGTCCGTGATCGACTCCTCCCCGCGTCCTCACCGCGTCTGCCATCTCCCTTCCGCATCAGGCGTCCGTCCGCGGCTATAAAAGGAGAAGGAGGAAGAGAAGAGGGGAGTGCTCGGTTTGGGGTGGGAACCAAGAGAGGAGAGAGCTCGGTGGGAGAGAAGAAAGAAAAAAGAAACAGAGCATTGCTCTGTTCTTTTGGAGAAGAAAGAAAGAAAAAATAATATTTTATGTTGTTCCACCGTGGGAGAGAAAGGGAGAAGTGTTCTTTTTGATTTTTTGTTATTTCTTTTCTTTATTTTATTTGCAGAAGAAAGGCAGCATCAAGCCACCAATCTTCATTTCTATCTTTGTAATCAATTTATTTTTATGAAATCTAGCAAAATTTCTTTCATGCAATCCCTGTTCTAGGTTCAAGTTAATTTCTATTTTCTTTTTATGAAATCTTTTAATGCAATCCATTAATTTTTCTTTTATGCAATTCATGTTTTAGGTTAAGTTTATTTCCTGCAGTTTGTTTTATGCATTCAAAAATTCTCGTTTTAGTTGCAATTTATGAAATCTTCTTTCATGCAGTCTATGTTCCAGGCTTCAATCTCCCTAAGCACTGTTGTCATCCATTTTAATTTATGCAAAAAAAAAACTCTTCTTTTCCATTAAATATATAAATACTTTTTGAATCTAAGTACATGTCTTCTAGTTAATTTTAATTAAAAATCATTCTCCGGTAGACTAGAGAATTTATCAACATTCCCGACGTAATGTTTTTCTTTTGATATTCAAAAATCGCTTTTGAATCCGAGTGAACATTTTTATTTTTAAGCAACTCCAATCGCCTCCCTGTGGATCGACCTCTTACGACCACTATTCTTCGAGTAGAACAGATAAGAGTAAATTTAAATTCAACTTTTGTTCGTCGGTTCTAACAACGATCTGTCTAGCATATTTTTAGGTAGACAGGAAAGGACGAACACAAGGCATAAGCTACATCAGGCCTGGTGCATAACATAGCATACATGATCGACCCTACTGCCGAAGCATAGGGAATAGAACTCATTCTATTCCTCTCTTCAGATGTCTTAGGAGACATCTTCCTAGAGAGTTGTATGCCATGTCCTATGGGTAAGAAACCTTTCTTACTTCCATCCACTGAACCTCTTCAGCACATTATCAATGTACCTAGACTGGGACAAACCTAGCATCCTTTTAGATCTATCTCTATAGATCCTTATACTAAATATATAGGATGCTTCACCCAAGTCTTTCATGAAAAATTTCTTTGATAACTAAGTCTTGACCGATTGCATCATTGGAACATCATTTCCAATGACCAATATATCGTCCACATATAATATCAAGAAGACAATAGCACTCCCACTAGTCTTCTTGTACACACAAGGTTCATCTATATTTTTAATGAAGCCAAACTCTTTGACTATCATGTCAAAATGAATGTTCCAACTCCTAGATGCCTGCTTTAATCCATAAATGGATTTCTTAAGCCTACATACTTGATTTGCTCTCCCTCTTGAGACAAATCTCTCTGGCTGTGTCATATAAATCTCTTCCTCAAGGTGACCATTAAGGAAGGCAGTTTTGACATCCATCTGCCAGATCTCATAATCATAGTATGCAGCTATAGCAAGCATAATCCGAATAGATTTGAGCATAGCTACTGGCGAAAAAGTTTCATCATAATCAATACCTTGTTTTTGCCTGAAACCTTTTGCCACTAACCTGGCCTTGTAGGTTTCTACTTGGCCATCAGCTCCTATCTTCTTCTTGTATACCCATTTGCACCCTATTGGAATCACTCCCTCAGGTGCATCAAACAAAGTCCACACTTGGTTTGTATACATAGAATCTATCTTGGATTTCATGGCGTCCAGCCATCTGTCAGAGTCCCTACTCTTGACAACTTCCGAATAGGTCAGAGGGTCATCGTTATCAATGATGTGGGCTTCATCATTCTCAATGATAAATCCATACCTCTCGGTGCATTTCGCACTCTTTCTGACCTTCGGAGAGGAGTAGTGTGTAGTGGCTGTACCTCTTCCATGGGTACATCTGGTTGAGGATTATTATGTGTCTCACCTTGTAGGTCTTGAACTTCATCAAGTTCAATTCTTCTATCCTTGCCCTTTTCTAAGAAAAACTCTTTTTCCAAGAAAGTGGCATGCCGAGCAACAAATACCTTTTGTTCGGTAGGATCATAGAAGATATATCTTAAACTGTCTTTAGGATAACCTACAAATGTACACTTGTCCAATCTAGCACTTAGCTTATGTCCAAAATTTCTTTTGACATAAGCATGACAACCCCATATCTTAAGATACTTAAGATTAGGTTTCTTTTCTTTCCATATCTCATATGGAGTGCTAGATACAGACTTCTATTTAATACTAATACAGCAGTTTCTAGGGCATGTCCCCAGAAAGAAATTGGAAGATTTATGAAGCACATCATGGACCGTACCATATCTAATAAGGTACGATTCCTTCTTTCAGCTACACCATTTAATTGTGGTGTACATAGAGGTGTCCATTCAGAGAGTATACCCTTTAATTTAAGATAGTCTAAAAATTCACTAGAAAGGTATTCTCCTCCTCGATCAGATCGAAGAATTTTAATACACTTCCCAGTTTATTTTTCGACCATACTTTGATACTCTTTAAATTTATCAAAGACTTCGGATTTATGTTTCATTAGATACACAAAACCGAACCTTGATAAGTCATCAGTAAATGTGATGAAGTAAGAGTATCCACCTCTAGCTGGAGTTGACATAGGACCGCACACATCATTGTGTACGAGTTCTAACAACTCACTTGCCCTTTCTCCATGTTCCGAGAATGGAGATTTGGTCATTTTACCCATAAGATAAGATTCACAAGTTCCTAATGATTCAAAATTATAAGGGTCAAAGAATTTATCTTTATACAACTTGTGTAACCTTGTCTCACTAATATGACCTAATCGGTAATGCCAGAGGAGGGTATTATTAATATTCTCTCTTTTTTTTTTATTATCTTTGCCAATATGAAACATAACATTATTAAGACATAATACTAAAAGATCATTTTCCATAGTGCCATGACAATAATACTCATTAGATAAAGAAATAGAGCAACCATTGCTCTTTCCATTTATTTTGAATCCTTTCTTAAGCAACAAAGGAATTGAAATTACATTTCTAATGATTTTTGGCATAAAATAACAGTCTTCTAGCTTCGAGAACTTCCCGGAGGGTAGCCCTAGTATGTAGGTGCCAACAGCTTCAGCCTGGATGGATTCTCCTCCAGCGCCATATAGCTCGAAGTCACCTTTCTTCAGACTTCTAATTTTCTGCAGTCCATGCAAAGATTTGTTAGGAAATCAACCCTACGAATGCGGAATATAAAGGATAGTAGGAGAAATGAATAACACGGCAAAAACAATAGCAAAACGCACAAGACACTCAAATTTATGTGGTTCGGAGTCTCTTGCTCCTACATCCACAGCCGCACAGATCAATAATTCACTATATGATCAAAGGAAGTTACAGAGATTCAAGAGAAGAGAAACAAACTCTCTTTCTCACAGCAAACAATCTCTCTCAAGACGAGCAACACGTCGTCTTCCTGATGCACACAAAGGATCTACTTTTTGGAACCTCTCGTTGATGAGTTCTAGGGTTTCTCTAGGTTGCAACCTTGCCTCTCGTGTTCCTTAAGAAGTCTATATATACCTCCCAATCTCTTACTTTGATTAGGGCTCAAAAAACCTTGGCTTGGACCCAGTTCATAACTCAGCCTCGCGTGAAAACCGTGCTCGAGTCGACTCCCGCAATACTGCGAGTCGACTCGGCAACAGTCCACAGAAAAATGCCTCTCTGTCTGCCTGTGGGAGTCGACTCCTGGAGTTCTCGAGTCGACTCCAACACTGGGGAGTCGACTCCAGGTCTGCTGGAGTCGACTCCAAAAACTGTGCCAAGACTACCTGCGTGCCAGAGTTGACTTGATGCAGGAGCACAAGCCCAAATCATAATGGATGTACGTCGAGTTTGGATTCTTGCTTGGGAGTGCCCGAAAACACATTGGGTTCATAATTTCTAGCATTTAATTGGATTGAGTCTATTCTATTTTGGTCACATTGAGTCCTTTTATTTTGGGTTTATTTGAGTTCTTATTTTGGGTTTGCAATTTGCTGATTTATGTTTGTAATTGAATGCCAAGTGGCATCAAAAGAGTCCATGTTATGCAAGGATTGAGTCAAGTCATATTGGGTCATGTGTGGAGAATTTAGTTTAGTCGCATGAGTGAAATTGAGTCCTTATGCGAGAGGATTGAGTCCATGTGTTTAAGATTGAGTCCTTATGATTGAGTGCCATTAAGAAGGATTCCTAATGCCGTGAAGATCATCACTCATCACGTGGAGAAGTTCAACCATGAAGATCTCTCACATGTGGAAGAAATTCAGAGTTCAAATCCAGTTGAAATCCGTAACAGATTGAACACCATATGGTATTTTGAAGATTTTGGGAGCTACAGAAGTCTGATTAAGTTGATTCAAATTTTGTTGGAAAATAGACATCCATAGCTTTCCAATGACTATAAGAACGTGAAATTTGGAGATCAGATGAAATTTGAGGAGTCTCCCGAACTTCATGCTGATGTTGGTACTCGAGAAGGTGTTTGAGTAATGGTGCGGTTGGGGTTTCCTGCTCCTAATCTCCAACCCACACACCATGAAGGGTTGACACTTGTCCAACCTTTAGTTGGCAAGTTGTTTAGGAAGTTTATCATTAGATTTGAATTTTAAAAAATGTCCTTATCTGATTTTGAGTCTAAGTAAATCTGTTTGTAACTTCCAACCTCTTTCTCTTTATAAGAGGAGGTTTTGATGAATGAAATGATATCAAATTTATTTGAAAAAAATTCTAGAGATTGGTGAGAGAGAGACCACGAAAAGAAGGGCTCTTTTCCAGCCATTGGTGAGACACCATTGGAGAGAAGAAGATAAAGGTGAGACGCCCCAACCTTCTCCTCAAATTCTAGGAACCTAGGGTGTGAGACTCAACCTAGTTTCCTTAGTTATCCTTTAGAAATAAAATCCAAAAAAAAAAAAAAAATATACTCCATTGTTCCCTCACGTCCACAAGAGCTTCCAACCTTCATATTCTTCAGAAAAATCTACGTTCATATAGCCAACATATTGATCATCAAATTGGGTTCAGACTAGTTCCTTTTGGTGTACCGATTGTGCCCTAGTTCTTCCATCACCAACCTATTAGAAATCCTGATTAAATTCAAGTAAAGTTTCTTCCATCCTCTTTAATACTTCATCCCTTTCAGAATCCATCTAATACTCAAAAAAACTCTCAAGCCATCAGACCTTATATTGATCAATCCAATCGGTTCGAATTGATTCCTCTCAACGAATCCAATTGCAATCTAGAACCGCCCAACGCCAACCTTTCTTTGGAGCCAATTGCTGCCAATTCAAATCAATTTTTCCAACCCATCCTCTTTCTTCTTCCTTCCACCACAAAGAATCCTAGCCTCCATTGCCATTGCTTAGAAAAAAAAGAAGAGAAGAAAGATTCAGCCATCCTCAAAGAAGAAAAAAAATCTGCAGCCCACCCCGATTGCGTCACGACTCCAAGTCTGCTGGAGTCGACTCCGGACCTTGCTGAAGGTTTCTTTCTTTGCTGATTCAACTCCGAATCTTCTCGAAACTCTTTCCGGCTTGTCTTCCCTTGATCCTCCACCACCATAGTGCACATAGGGGTCTAGGAAAAGGGAATGGATCAGGCTCCACAACCCAACAACTCTCCCACTTGGAGACTGATACATCCAGTTGTGCATCTATCTTAAAAATAAAACAAACTTCCATATCTTGATATGTATTCTTTGTGCGGCACCTCCATTCAACTATCTTTGGAGGCCAATTGAGGCCATGCATAGCCTCAATTTCTCTGTAGTGACTGTCTTAGTCAACATATCAGCTGAATTCTTTACTCCTTGAATCTTCTCAAGTAACAAACTGCCATCTTCTAGCAACTTTCTGATGAAGTGATATCTCAGCTGTATGTGCTTCGTTCTCGCATGAAACATTGGATTCTTAGCTAAGTGAATAGCACTCTGACTGTCGCAGAATAGTACACTACAGTTCTGTTCTCTGCCCAGCTCTTTCAGAAGGTTTTGTAGCCAAATCATCTCCTTGCTGGCTTCTGTAATGGCAATATATTCTGCCTCAGTTGTCGAAAGAGCAACGATCTTTTGCAGTTGTGAGAACCAGCTCACTGCTGTCCCGCCTACGGTATAAACATACCCTGTGGTGCTTCTTCTAGTGTCAGTATCACCTCCTAGGTCTGCATCCACAAAACCTTGTAGTGTTTGACTGCCTTTTCTATAACACAAGCCTACATTTCTGGTACCTTTCAAATATCTTAGGATCCACTTGACAGCCTCCCAATGTTGTCTACTCGGATTGGCCATGTATCTGCTCACAGCTCCCACTGCATGTGCAATGTCGGGTCTCGTGCATATCATAGCATACATCAAGCTGCCTACAGCTGAAGCATATGGTACCCTTGACATCTTCTTCAGCTCCTCATCATCCTTGGGTGATTGCTCTTTTGAAAGTTTGAAGTGGCTTGCCAAAGGTGTCTTCACAGGATCTGCATCTGTCATATTGAATCTATTCAGCACCTTATCAATGTAGTTAGCTTGAGAAAGCTTCAGTGTTCCAGCCACCTTATCCCTTTCAATCCTTAGCCCAAGCATCTGTTTTGCTGCACCCATGTCTTTCATTGCAAACTTCCTTGATAGCTCTTTCTTCCATCTTTCAATCTCTTGTAGGTTCGGTCCGGCTATCAACATGTCGTCAACATACAAGAGTAAGATGATAAAACTGCCATCAAGTACCTTATGATAACAGCAATGATCTTCTTGACATCTTGCAAAACCATTGTTGATCATGAATCCATCGAACTTTTTGTACCACAACCTCGGGGCCTGTTTCAAACCATACAAACTTCTCTTCAGTTTGCATACAAGGTTCTCCTTGCTAGGGACTGCAAAGCCGATAGGTTGCTGCATGTAGATGTCTTCATCAATCTCTCCATGGAGAAATGCAGTTGTAACATCTAACTGCTCCAAATACAGATTTTCTGCTGCCACAATACTCAGAATCACTCTAATTGTTGAATATTTGACTACCGGAGAGAAAATCTCAGCGTAGTCGATACCTTCCTTCTGTTGGAAGCCTTTCACAACCAACCTTGCTTTGTACCTCTTGCTGCCATCATATTCCTCTTTAACTTTGTAGACCCACTTGTTCTGTAAAGCCTTCTTGCCTTCTGGTAGTGAACTGAGCTCCCAAGTTTGATTTCTATCCAAGGACTTCATTTCGTCCTTCATGGCTAACTCCCACTTCACCGAATCTTTGCTTTCCATGGCTTCTTCATAACACTCGAGTTCACCTTCATCTGTCAATAGCAGATAATGTAAAGAGGATGAATATCTATCCGGTTGTCTGGAGATTCTTGTAGATCTTCTCAGCTGCGGTATACTTGGTTGAGATTGTGCCGCAACAGTTTCTGAATTTTTAGGATTTCTCTGAACTCTTTTGGCAACGTCTTCTTCTGTAATCTCTTGCAACTCAACTTGCTGTTTTTCCTTGCTTTGCTCCCCTACATTCTCAAGATCTGAAGTATTCTTGTCCTTATAGAGAACTCGCTCATTGAATATCACATCCTTGCTTCTGATGACCTTCTGGTTCTGCGCATCCCAGAACTTGTAACCAAAATCATCTGTACCGTATCCAATGAAGAAACATTTTCTGGACTTTGCATCTAGCTTGTCCCTTTTCTCTGCATTGATGTGCACAAAGGAGACACACCCAAAGACCCTCAAGTGTGACAAATTTACTATTTTTCCTATCCACTCTTCTTCAGGCAATTTGCAATCTAGGGGAACCGACGAGCCTCTGTTTATCAGATACGCTGCGGTGTTGACTGCCTCAGCCCAAAACATCTTGGGCAAACCAGCATGGATCCTCATACTGTTGGCTCTCTCGTTCAGGGTTCTGTTCATTCGCTCAGCCACCCCATTTTGCTGCGGTGTGCTCGGTATTGTCTTCTCCATTCGGATTCCATTCTCTGCGCAGAATTTCTTGAACTCGTTGCTGTCATACTCACCGCCATTATCAGACCTTAGTCGTTTTATCTTTACACCAGATTCATTCTCCACAAGACTTTTCCACTTCTTAAAGGTGACAAATACCTCTGATTTGTGCTTCATGAAATAAATCCAAACCTTTCTGGTAGAGTCGTCAATGAACGTGACATAATAGTGTGAGCCTCCAAGAGATGCAACCGGTGAAGGCCCCCACACATCTGTGTGTACAAGCTCTAGCTTTTCTGTCTTCGGTGTTCTTCCACTCTTTGAGAAACTAACTCTTTTCTGCTTCCCAAATATGCAGTCTTCACAGAGACCTACATCAATAGTTTTCAGATCTGCTAGCTTGTTCTTTTTCACCATCATCTTCATACCTTTCTCACTCATATGTCCGAGTCTGCGATGCCAAAGACAACTATCTGCACCTCTTTCTGCCAATGCCACCGTATCCTTGGTGTCATTGGTCATGTAGAGAGTTTCCAACTTGTTCGCACGTGCTATCACCATAGCACCTTTGGTAATTTTCCATGAACCACCTACGAAGGTAGTAACATACCCTTCGCTGTCAAGCTGCCCAACAGAAATCAAGTTTCTCTTCAAGCCTGGGACATGCCTCATATTCTTCAGTTTCCACACTGACTGATTCAGCATCCTGATATGAACTTCACCTTTCCCCACAATATCTAAAGGCTCATCATCAGCGAGATAAACCTTTCTGAAGTCTCCTGCAGTGTAATTCAGCATATACTCCTTCCGTGGGTAGAATGAAACGAAGCTCCAGAGTCTAGTATCCACGATTCCATAAGACTGTCCGCGCTGAGAATCAAAGCATCGTTGGCTTCATCTGTGGTTGCATTCACGGACTCCTCATTCTGCCCCTTGCTTGGATTCTTCTTTCTGAGCCAACAATTCTTCCTCGTGTGGCCCATCTTGCCACAATGCCAGCAGCCATCGCCTTTCGATCTAGACTTGCTCCTCCTCTTAGACTTCGATCTGCCATGATTTTCACTGCGTTGCACAGTTCTTCCTCTGCCTTCAGATGTGTTCAGAATCGAACCAGATTTCACACCAGACTCCCTCCTTCTGATATCTTCACTGAGTATCAGATTTCGGACCTCCTCAAACTTCAGTTTGTTTGAGCCGCAGGAACTGCTTACAGTTGTCACCGTTGCACCCCAACTTTCTGGCAAGGAGGATAGGAGTATTAGAGCACGAACTTCATCCTCAAAGCTGATTTCCACCGAACTCAACTGGCTCGTAATCAGATTGAACTCATTGATGTGATCCGTAACTGAGGAACCTTCACTCATCTTCAGATTGAATAAACGGCGCATCAGGTACACCTTGTTAGAGGCCGAGGGTTTTTCATACATATTCGACAATGCTCTCAGCAAACCTGCTGTTGTCTTCTCTTCCAAAATGTTGAACGCAACGTTTTGAGCCAACGTCAAGCGAACAACTCCCAAAGCCTGACGATCCATTAAATCCCAGTCGGCCTGTGACATATCTGTCGGTTTCATACCTTCAAGAGGTAGATGAAGTTTCTTCTGATATAAATAATCTTCGATCTGCATCTTCCAGAAACCAAAGTCTTTGCCATCAAATCTGTCAATCTTGACCTTGCCTTCTTCAGCCGCCATTACTCCCACTTATTTCCTTCGAACCAGATTGCTCTGATACCAGTTGTTAGGGAATCAACCCTACGAATGCGGAATATAAAGGATAGTAGGAGAAATGAATAACATGGCAAAAACAATAGCAAAACGCACAAGACACTCAAGTTTATGTGGTTCGGAGTCTCTTGCTCCTACGTCCACAGCCGCACAGATCAATAATTCACTATATAATCAAAGAAAGTTACAGAGATTCAAGAGAAGAGAAACAAACTCTCTTTCTCACAGCAAACAATCTCTCTCAAGACGAGCAACACGTCGTCTTCCTGATGCACACAAAGGATCTACTTTTTGGAACCTCTCGTTGATGAGTTCTAGGGTTTCTCTAGGTTGCAACCTTGCCTCTCATGTCCCTTAAGAAGTCTATATATACCTCCCAATCTCTTACTTTGATTAGGGCTCAAAAAACCTTGGCTTGGACCCGGTTCATAACTCAGCCTCGCGTGAAAACCGTGCTCGAGTCGACTCCCACAATACTGCGAGTCGACTCGGCAATAGTCCACAGAAAAATGCCTCTCTGTCTGCCTGTGGGAGTCGACTCCTGGAGTTCTCGAGTCGACTCCAACACTGGGGAGTTGACTCCATGTCTGCTGGAGTCGACTCCAAAAACTGTGCCAAGACTACCTGCGTGCCAGAGTCGACTCCAAGTCTGCTGGAGTCGACTCCGGACCTTGCTGAAGGTTTCTTTCTTTGCTGATTCAACTCCGAATCTTCTCGAAACTCTTTCCGGCTTGTCTTCCTTGATCCTCCACCACCATAGTGTACATAGGGGTCTAGGAAAAGGAAATGGATCAAGCTCCACAACCCAACAAGATTTGCATATGTGAGAACCACAACCGGTATCCAATATCCATGAATTAGAATCAGAAGAACTTAATGTCATATTGGCATGTAATAAAAACATACCTTTTGATGCAACACTTGCATCAGGCTTCACACTTGCAAGAAAGCTCTTGCAGTTCCTTTTCTAACGCCCCATCTTGCCGCAGTGGAAACAGGTACAGGGTCCAGAGATTTTCTTTTCCTTCTTCTTTTTGATGCAACTCTTAGGGTTTAATTTTTTTCTTTGAACCCTTGTTGCCCGATTTCTTCTTTGAGCTCTCACCAACAAGAAGGATCGGACCCTTGTCCTTCTTGATGTGAGACTTTGCTATTTTCAGCATATTTAGAAGCTCAGGCAGGGAGAAATTCAGTTTGTTCATGTGATAATTCACAACAAACTGCGAGAATGATTCGAGTAGTGATTGCAGGATCAAATCCTAACTGAGCTCACTGTCCATAGTAACGCCAAGTTGACTCAATCGAGTGATCAAGTCTATAACCTTTAAACAGTGGTCTTGCACAGACGATCCCACGATCATTCTAGCACGGAACAACTGCTTAGATATCTCATATCTAGCAGTTCTGCTCTGCTCACCATATAACTCCTTCAAGTTAAGGAGTATGGAGTGAGTATCCATGCTATCATGCTGCCTCTGCAATTCATTATTCATAGAAGCAAGCATGATACATTTGACAGTCAAACTATCATTTTTTCACATACGATATGTGGCCAATTCCTCCTCAGTTGCATCTTCCCCTGCTGACCCTAGGTCAGGGGTTTCAAGAATATAGGAAATTTTTTCTTGTGTGAGAACAATCTTTAAATTTCTCAACCAGTCCACATAGTTGGGACCAGTCAATTTGTTTGTATCTAAGATACCTCTAAGTGAGAGTGAAGATGCCATTTATGCAGAATTAATCTATAATTACAAAGAACACTAATATAAGCAGACCAATCATGATGACATGTATTCAATCAGACAAGGACTTTTATCTAATTGTTACTCTCACTATTTTTATCGAATATCATAACCCTCAAGTATGATGAACGAGAAAATACTAATTTTCTTAGTGGGGTTGAGATCCAAATTCCTTATAAAAGACCTTGTGGGAATCACAACAAGCCCTTATAAGTTCAAAGGTAGAAAACTCTTTCCAATTGCATCCCATGCAATTTCCAACTTTATTCTGTCCTCTAGCACACATATAGTCTTGTGGAAATCACAACAAACTATTGTGTCTAGTTAAGTCAAAACCTTCATTTTTATACAGCCATATTTGAATAATGCTGCCCTTGTGGGAATCACAACAAGGCAACATATTAAAATATGCCATATGCATCATATGCACCAAGATATTACAATATCAATCCCTAATACATGTGGGAATCACAACAAGCTAGCGTAGATATTGACATAATAATATCTAAGCATGAAGGAAGGACCTTTATAGTGTTATATCAGCAATTAGCTTTTTCATGGAGGTCAATCAAATAGTTGGCCAGGTAAGCAGATGAGAGGCTCTCCTTACTTAGTAAGGTCCTAATTAAATAACCACTTGTAGCCTCTTTTCTAGACACCAACTTAGTCAATTGATTCAGAATGGCTCAGCTTAAAGCAATTAACACTACGACTTAATTATGAATTTAGTGAGGGCTTTCAAATAGTAGTATCTTACTAACATTAAGCTCAACCATAAAGGACAGTCAAATAATTGGCCAGGAAAGCAGGTGGGAGGCACCCCTCACTCAGAGAGTGAGGTCCTAATTAAGTAACCACCTGTGGCTTCCATCCTAGACACCAACTGAGTCGATTGTTCCAGAATGGGTCAGCCCAAAGTTTTCATACTACTATTTTGGTCTCATTGCACATTCTATAATTTAGCACTAGCAATTATACTATGCTACAACATGAATATAACACTATCTCATAGCATAAACTAATCATGCATACAAATAACCTAGCTATCTCATAGCATCAAGATAATAGCATGTATTATCATTTGGTTAAACTGATTAAGCGTGGCTCTGATACCACTGTTGGGTTTTCCAGTGCCCTAGGGCACAGCGGAAGATACTGAATTGTAAAATTTTCTTATAAAATCCATTATATGAAATCCTAATAAGCCAAGATCACCTTAATAGTATAACCAAATAATGTAGAAAATATAATCTTGGTATAGAAGAATACCTATCACGCTATATCCAATATGTCTGAAGATGTCCTAAGGTGCCCAAATGTTCACCCTCCAATGTTGATCCACACAGGAATGGGTTCAAGACTCTAGCTCCACCAAAACTTGATTCTAATTATTCAATCCTTCCAAAGGATTTAATTGGCTGATTTTCCTTCACTTCCTTCTTCCTTTCTACCTCTAAAACATTCACTAGCCTTTTTTGTCCTAAAGAAGACCCTCTTGTCTTGGGTTAGGACAAAAGAGAGAGGCTTGTAAGAAAGAAGGGATAAGGGAGAGAGAAGGAGAGACTTTTTCTTTTATGATCTTTAGAACCCCAAGGCACCTCTTTATTTATAAGAGATGGAGGGATGCATCATAAAGGGATGCATCCCATCCACACACCTCATCATGATGAGGCATGTGCCGAGAGAGGCATCCCATCATGATGGGGTGTTAAGGAGAAGGGTGTATTAACTTCTTTCTCATGTCTCCTTCTTAAATCCTGATGATCCAAGGGCCCAAATGCAGTGAACCAAAGCCAATGGTCCAGATCTAGGTGTCATCTAATGGTCCAGATCAAGGCATCATCATCCAGGGTGCCATCCAATGGTCCAGAAGCTAGATGCCATCACCGATGGTCCAGATTCAGGCGCTGAGCAACGGTCCAGATCTTTCATCCAGAGAGCCATCCAGTGGTCCAGATGAAGGCGCCAACCAGTGGACCAGATCCTTCATCCAGGAAGCCATCCAATGGTCCAGATGAAGGCACCAACCAGTGGACCAGATCCTTCATCCAGAGAGCGATCCAATGGTCCAGAAGTGAAGGCCCTATCAAACCCAATCCAATTGGGTTTAACCAACTTAAAGAAAACATTAAACCTAATCAAATCAGGTCTAATTAAAGCCAAATGGGTTTCAACTCTTGGCTAACCCATATTAGGTCATGATCTAATCATATTAAATCAACCTAACCTAAGAATCAGATTCGAATTTAATTTGAATCAGAAGCTAGGGTTTGCAACACGTGCTAGCATGTTCATCTTGCAAACATGATCTAATCCAATTAGACCCTTGATCAATTTCCTTGTGTGTGACCCATTGGGTTCCTTATCTTAGCCAGCAGTAGGTACAGGTGCAAGTTGACCTAACCTGATTAGAATAACTCTAATCCAATTTAGGTTCAATTTAGTGCTAAACCTGACTTAGCAATCAGAACCTTTCGATGCCTTGATCTAATCAAACTCTTTGATCCGATTAACCCACAAGACATGATTGACGTCTAGCAACGTATCATGTCTACCCAAAAGATGAGAAATGTATTAAACAAATCCAAACATACCCTTCAGTGGCAAGTTACCGTGCAATTCAATCCCTCAGTCATACTACATCCTGAATAAGTGCATGAGCATGGATCAATATCAAACTCAATCACTTATTCATGTCTTTCTCAATCTTTTATATGATAATTCAAACAATGAAACATTAAAAACTCTTTCTAATATTCATTTTGCTTTGATCAAAGGCTTTTTGAATCATCATAAGATTAGAGTAAGTAGGATGTTACCTTCTCTTACTAGAAGTGACTAATTCCTTGTTGACCTACTCACAACCTTCGTACAGAATCCACCATATCCAGAATACCCCATACACAACACAATGTAGTGAATGAGGGTAAACCAAATCATAGCTTCAAGTGCACAAGGTACCATGGTGATCTCAGGTCTAAGGATCACTTGCACAACTCCCACTATGAGAACCATATTTTGATAATTAAGTAAGAATCCATAAGATGTTCTCATGGCTGGTTATTTTAGTGAACTCATTCCTCTAATGAGCACCCACATCTTTGTATTAGTGTCTCACACAAGTGATTGTGAGATCAATCACCCTCTACATCGAGCATACGTAAGATGTGCCAGTCTTTCCGGTAATATTGATCCCCGACTCAATATACCAATTTGACTGAAAATATTCTAAATTAGAATTTTAGGATTTTAGGTCTCACTGGTATGATCTCATCATAACCCTAAAACCAATGTCCTAATTTATGGGGTTCATCATCCAATAATAAAACAGATAAGCAGCAAATGATGAAACACAATGCCTTTATTGATATATATCGAGTGTCAAAGTACATGATTTGGAGAATTACAAAGAGAAACCCATCAAATGATTGGCTTATAGGGCATCTACTCTTTCAGATATGACTCGGAAGTCAATGAGCCGAGAAGCCCATCTTTATCCATTTTGTTCATTCTGTCCTGTCCAATATGGCCAAGCCTAAGGTGCCACAAATACTTCTGATTTATCTCATCCCTGGATCTCTTGGATCCTTAGGCACTCACTTCTTGCTCACACACATTTACTGATACATCCATATGCAAATGATGGAGACTGTCAATCATAAAACCACGTGCGACTATTTTATTTCTGAAATAAATAGAACAGCAGTCTTTGTCAAATGTAAAAATATGACCTTCCTTTGCTAGACATGAAATAGAAATCAAATTTCTGCTAGCAGCAGGTACATAATAACAGTCTCTAAGTAATAAACTAAAACCAGACGGTAGTCGCAGAGGGAAGGTGCCCACAGCCGCAGTAGCAACTTTTGCCCCGTTGCCAACCCGAAGGGTTATCGCACCTTCCGCCAGCCTTATACTTTCCTTTAGACCCTGCATAGTAGTGCACAAGTGAGCACTAGAATCAGAATCTATAACCGAACTAGAAGTAGAAGAAACCGTTAGATTAGTTTCAATTACGAGCAAGTCTATACCTTCTGAAGGTGTGTCAGCCTTCTTGTTCTTTAGGCTCTCGAGATATGAAGGACAGTTCCTCTTCCAGTGGCCGTCAACATTGTAGTGGAAACATTTTTCTTTGTCATTAGCCTTTTTCTTTTGAACTTCCTTCTTTAGCTTCTTGTCTTTCTTTTGCTTCTTTGTAGGCTTCTTTTTCTTCCAAGTAGACTTTCTCTTGGAACCAGAAGTCAACTCAGCAGCAAGAACATTGCCCCTTGAACCTTTCAAGGCTCCCTCAGCAGTTACCAACATATTTAACAGTTCAGTCTTAGTGCATTCAATCTTATTCATGTGGTAGTTTACTATAAACTGTCCAAATGAATTAGGAAGGGATTGAAGGATCAGATCTACTTGCAATTCCTTGTGCATGTTCATACCGAGCTTCTCAAGCTCCTCTAGGTCCTTGATCATAGTCAGACCGTGATTATGGACAGACTGCCCCTCACGCATCTTTGTTTTGAAGAGCCTCTTGGACACTTCAAAACGAGCTGTGCGACTCTACTCACCATACAACTTTTGCAGGTGTGCCAGTATGTCCCTAGCAGTCTTCATATTCTCATGCTGGCATTGGAGTTCATTGGACATGGATGTCATGATGTAGCACTTGACCCTAATGTCATCGTCTATCCACTTTTCATGCATCGCACGCTAATCAGTGGTCGGACGTGCTGGTAATGTGGGGATGTCATTGTCGAGCACATAGCCTATTTTCTCGCAACTCAGAACAATTTTGAGATTTCTAAGCCAGTCTCTGTAATTGGTACGGTCAATCGGTTGGTCTCAAGAATACGGGTGATAGTCAATTTTAAAGACCACGCAATAGCACGTATCTAGTAGAATAGTGATTACGGGTATCGATCCACAGAGATTGGGGTACAGTTGCTTTTCTTTAAAAAAAATAAAAAATATTTAAAAGTAAGAGTTTGTGAAGAAAATTAAACTAAGAAATTTAATAAAAAATACAATTAAAATGATATCAGTTTGAGAGAACCTAGGGCATAGAATTCACTACTAACATCGGAACAAGGGTTAATTGTATTTTAATCTATTCTTGGATTAACATGCAAATTGGCTACAAGCCTAATAAGCATTTAAATAGAAATTCACAAAAGTAATTTGAGAATATTCCATCTTCGGTCGGCATGAAATGTCTACCCTAAACTAATGTGGCAGGACACTCCATCTTTCCTAAGCATGGACTATCTTATATTTACTTAGTGATCATGAAGAACAGTTGTACGAACATCATACTTAAAATCACAGAAATTAAATATTATTCAAAAGAAGATATCCATTGAAAACAATAAGTTCATACAACCCCAAGAATATAAAATAAAATATAAAATCCGTGTTCCTTTGTTAGGGCTGCATCCGGCCCTAGAGAGAAGATCAGCCTTCCATGGAGTCGTGGGCGATAGCAGCAGTAGCACAGTAGCCGGCTCCCATTTGGTTCACGATCGGCTTCTTTTTTTCTCCCTCCTTCCTTCTTCCTCTCTCAACACTTCATTAGTATTTTTTTTTTATAGTGGGAAGTTATTCCCAAAATAGCCAAACTACTCTCTCACTCATGCACTCTGTGGGATCTCAGTCTTCGAGAAGCGATGACGCCAAGGAAGAAAGCTTTCCTCCTTTTATAGCTTTCACCAGCCCCCTCTCCTCCCTGTTCCGAGTGCAAGATAAACTTCTGCTCCTTGATCCTTGGATGCGGTGGATGATGATTTGAATCTATCCGTGACTGCTTGAAGCTTATCTTCCTGCTAGCAAGAACATGGGATGCATGCGAACGGAAGGAAGTTGGGAGGAGCTTGATTCGGTGAATCATGCTGAGAGATGATGCAGAAGAAACCTTGAATCGCTGACGGCTGGAACGATCGTGGGACGCTGAAATTGGAGCTTATCTTGTGGATGATGGAAGCTTCGAACTGAAGGAAGATTGGCTCGATTTGTGAGAAGAAATCTGGAAGTGAGAATCTTAGATTCCTGTTAATATGGATGCTGGAATTAATCTGGAATGCTGGGGATGGAGAAGATCTCGGAGAAGATGAGAGGAAGTTGGATACAGTGGATTTATCAGGCTCTGTTCCGAAACAGGGGATGTCGTGAAGCTTGGGATTTGAGGTTGGAACTTATCCTATCGCCAACGGCACGGAAAACTCTATTAGAGTTGCTGCAGCAGATGTGGACGCCAAGTTATGGCATTGCAGACTTGGGCACATGAGTTATCAGGGACTGGAGGTGATGCACCAGTTGGGAAAGCTGCAGGGTCTCAGGAGTGTTGAGATGGACTTCTGTGAGGATTGTATTCTCGAAAAGCAGAAGCGTGTTTCATTCAACAAAGAAGGTAAACCTCGAAAGCAAGAAAAGCTAGATCTCGTGCACATGGATGTGTGGGGGCCTGCACCGGTTTCTTCCATTGGTGGATCTCAGTACTATGTTACTTTTATTGATGATGCTACCAGGAAGCTTTGGGTGTTCTTCTTGAAGCACAAGTCAGAGGTATTTGGGGTCTTCAGGAGATGGCAGGCAATGGTAGAACTCGAGACAGGAAGGAGGTTAAAATGCCTGAGATCAGACAACGGTGGTGAGTATTGTAGCAGAGAGTTTGAGGACTACTGTGCAGAGGCTGGGATCGTCAGGCAGAGGACAGTTCCAGGGACACCACAACAAAATGGAGTTGCTGAAAGGATGAACAGAACAATTAATGAGCGTGCCAGGAGTATGAGGATACATGCTGGATTGCCACAGCAGTTTTGGGCAGAAGCAGTTAACACTGCTGCCTACTTGATCAACAGAGGGCCATCAAAGAAACTTGAATTTGGAATTCCTGAGGAAGCATGGACAGCGAAGAAGATTGATTTGGCGCACTTACGAGTATTCGGTTGTACCAGTTATGTCCATGTTGATTCCAATCAAAGAAGCAAATTAGACGCCAAATCAAAGAAGTGCATTTTCGTTGGATACGGAGGTCAACAGTTTGGGTATCGTTTTTTGGGATCCCGAACACAGGAAGATCATTCGTAGTAATGATGTGGTATTTAATGAGAAAATGCAGCAGAGCACTGAATCAGAAACAAAACCTGTTGAGCCGTGTTTTGTGGATCCTGAAGAGGAGTCTACAAATTCTGGTCAGAAGACTCAGTCAGAGCAAGAACCTGAAGTATTGGCACCCTCTCCACAACTAAGAAGGTCCACTCGTAGTACTCATGGGAAGCCTCCTCAAAGGTATGATGGGACTCTTAGTTATTTGCTGCTCACAGATAATGGCGAACCTGAATGCTTCACGGAGGCATTGGAGGTTGATACCAGGAAGGAGTGGGAGTTGGCCATGGATGATGAGATGGAGTCATTGGAGCAGAATCAAACGTGGGATTTGGTGGATCTGCCCAAGGGGAAGAAAGCACTGTCAAACAAATGGGTTTACAGGCTGAAGGAAGAGCAGAATGGGAAGAAACGGTACAAGGCCAGGCTGGTTGTAAAAGGATTTCAGCAGAGAGCAGGTATCGACTTCACGGAGATCTTTTCTCCTGTAGTCAAGATGAGTTCTATTCGGGCGGTGCTGAGCATGGTGGCAGTAGAAAATCTTCACTTAGAGCAGCTTGATGTGAAGACAGCTTTTCTTCACGGAGATCTCGATGAGGAGATATATATGCAGCAGCCGGAGGGATACATTGCAGCTGGCACGGGTGACTTGGTTTGCAAATTGAAGAAAAGCCTCTATGGTTTGAAACAGGCGCCCAGGCAATGGTATCTCAAGTTCGATAGTTACATGCTTGAGATAGGATACAGAAGATGTCAGGAGGATCACTGTTGCTACTTTCGGGACTTCGGTACATCTTATATTATCTTGCTATTATATGTTGATGACATGTTAGTTGCAGGAGCTAGCATGCATGAGATTGCAAAATTGAAGCTGAAGCTGTCAAGAAAATTTGCAATGAAGGATCTAGGAGCAGCAAAACAGATCCTTGGGATGCGGATCAGCAGAGATAGGTCTAAACATATCCTCAGACTATCTCAGGCGGAGTACATCAGCCGAGTACTCAAGAGATTCTGCATGGAGGGTGCCAAACCTGTTGGCACACCACTAGGTGCCCACTTAAAGCTTTCAAAAGGACAAAGTCCGAAGACGCGGGTGGAGGAGCTCAATATGTCAAAAATCCCGTATGCATCGGCAGTGGGGAGCTTGATGTACGCTATGGTCTGTACGAGACCTGACATTGCTCAAGCAGTGGGAGTTGTGAGTCGCTTTATGAGCTGCCCAGGCTTGGAGCATTGGCGTGCGGTCAAATGGATACTGAGGTATCTGAGAGGCACGGAGCACATATCAATGTGCTATGGAGGTTCTGAGATCCGGTTACAGGGCTTTGTGGACTCAGACATGGCAGGGGACTTGGACGGCAGGAGGAGCACGACAGGGTACTTGTTCACCCTGGGCAGTGGAGCCGTCAGTTGGATTTCCAGGTTGCAACCAGTTGTTGCATTGTCGACTACGGAGGCGGAGTATGTGGCAGCCACAGAGGCGTGCAAGGAACTAATATGGCTTCAGGGCTTGATGAAGGAGCTTGGGAAGGAGCAGAAGGATTGCATGTTATATTCAGATAGTCAAAGTGCAATTCATCTGGCAAAGAATTCAGCTTTCCATTCAAGGACGAAGCATATTGACATACGGTACCACTTTGTGAGGTCATTGCTCGACCAGGGACTCGTCAAGTTGGAGAAGATTCATACAAGTCAGAATCCTGCAGATATGTTGACGAAGGTCGTCACGGTGGAGAAGCTGAGGAGTTGTTCAGCTTCTGCTGGTCTTCATACTTGAAGACGTTGAGGAGGCATCGTACCTATCTCACTAAGATGATTTAGTTTCAGTGGGAGCACAGAGGAGAGCCAAGTAACAAGAGGATATACCCAAGGTCTCCAAGTGGGAGATTGTTGGAGTATGTGGAGACCATTGGTGATGAAGAGAATTGAAGGAGAATCAATTCTGCATAATTCTGTCTGACGGACTGTCGGAGTCGACTCGAGCTACAGTCGAGTCGACTCGGGAACAGTCGAGTCGACTCGGGAACAGTCGAGTCGACTCGGGAACAGTCGAGTCGACCCTGGAGGAGAAAGGCCAGAAGACCGAGAAAACCATGTTTCTGTCTCGACTGTCAGAGTCGACTCGAGATACAGTCGAGTCGACTCGAAGCATCGTCGAGTCGACTCTAGATCGTGCCAGTTTTGTCCAGACGTGCCAGAGTTGACTCGAACCACAGCCGAGTCGACTCGGGCTCGCGAAAAATCGTACGGACGATTTTCTTTTGGTGTTTTTGGTGGCGTTTCGATGGCTATGATCATCTGAAGGTCTTGAGACTATATATAGGACTCTTGAGAGCCCTAGGAGGTGAGATATTCAAGGATAATTTTTGAGAGAGACTCTTGTTTTGTGCGGCTAGGGTTCTAGAGAAGAAGAGGATTGGGATCCTACTTCTTGTGCAAAGGGAATTCTGTGTGAATCTCTTGTAGAGCGATCGCGTGTGATCGTTCGGGTGTGTGCTATCTCTGTAATCTGTTCATCCTAATTGAGATTTGGAGCGGTGGAGGACGTAGGCTACTTGTAGCCGAACCTCGTTACATCTTTGTGTTTGCTTTGCTATTTTCTTCCTATTTCTTCTTCTTTTGGTTTGATAATCCGCTGCGGTGCTCAAGTGTTTTACCCTATTGATACCACGGGGTAATCTTTTGCCCTTCGTAGCGGAAGCGAAGCGGTGATCCTTGAGTCCGGTGTCGAGGGAGCGAGAGAGTGCTTATCTGTTTGCTTCTCTCTTTGCTTGTCCGATGTTGGTGGTTGTACCGGTGTGAGTGGGTTCCGGTGCGGGTCGCTGCCAACAGAATGCATAGTGGAGAAAGAGTTTTTCACTCTCGAACTTAAGTCGAATAAATCTTCACATATGACAGACGATGGGGTTTGACGAGTTGTCCATGACCTCCGTCCTGTAGGGATCCACGATAGTAGGACTGTATCACATGATAACTGCACCTAGAGGTTCATCATTCTATTCTACTGGGTAGCCACTACATGCTGCTAGGTGTCACTGGTGGATAGTGGGACTCACAGGAATTATCTCGATGATCGATAAACCCTAATGAGTAGAGTTGGAATCGTTCCAAACCATTGAAAAGAGTTTTCAATGATATTATGATAGAGATCATGATATATCTCACTACCAGTCAGAGTAGAACCTATGGGGTCACACACACTAGAAGTATTGACCGATCCGATGGTTGAATCATGATTAGGAATCACAAGTAATCAATTCAATTGATATTCAGTTGAAGAAGGAACAAAGGGAATTAATTAATTGGACTTGAGACAAGAGTCCTACTTCGAGTAGGATTCCTAGAGTCCTAATTGGATTAGGACTGGGAATCCTAGTTGGAGTAGGACTGGGATTCCTACTTGGAATAGGATTCCTACAATCCTAATGAGATTAGGTGTTGCCCAGATAGACAACCCAAGAGGGGGGGTGAATTGGGTTTTAAAATAATTTGGCTATTAAAACTTTTGTGGATAACTAATTAATGCTTTTGCGAGATGATTAATTAGTTTCTATGTGCGGTGAATGAAATGCGAGAGATAGAGAGAGACAAACAATCACAAACACAATGTTTTATAGTGGTTCGGAGCTAACCCTTGTGTTGGGAATTGTATCCTAAATGTCAATCGTCAGCATATTGATGATTGAATATTGTAAATAAATTGACAAATTAATAAAGTATTATTTGGCATTATTCATCATTTCATCTTCAAATGAACTCTTATATGATGAAGTCTTTAGGACTTATGTTATGATAAAGGAGGATTTATCTTTGAGTCCTTAAACTTGTTCGCGACCAAATGATATGTTGTTACTAGAACGACAACATTATCGAGATTAGGTCGTTGTGTGACATATACGTTGGTTGTCCTCTTAACCAAGGAGTGTGGAGACACTGGTATGCCATACAGGTGAAGTGTAGGAGTACATTTCACTGAACGTGACCAATTCCGGAACGCTCTACTGTCGAGAGATGTTCCGAGTGGATATGGGTATAAGTTTGGCCCTCTGACCTGAGACCGCAACCTGTGACTAGCAAGCAACTCACTGTACTTTGGTACCGGACTACCTGAATTTCTAATTCAGTGACGGAAGGTCACTGGGTGCAGTCAAGTACTTGCGTAGTCAGTTGTGAGTCAAGATGGAATTGACCCCTCCTGCAAACAGAAGATAATGTCTTGTGACTAATTTAGCAAAACCTTGGCCAGGGTAATCTCAGTGAGGAGTCACGGGATATCTAAAGTTAATCACATAATGGATGTACTAATTATAGGGTTGACAGTGAGCTCTAAGTCATCCTGGCATTAAGAGTCAAAGGGATTGAATTATACAGTAACCATAGTTCAGGGTTCCAGAATATTTGCTTCGCATATATTCGGCCTATTTGGACGTCGGGTACCATTGCTAGATGGTCACATCGATTAGTATAGGAAGTCGTTCCTATACTACCGGCTTAGGTTCGAACCTATGAGGTCACACGCATAGAAGATTCCTGATTGATCAAGAAGACTGATGAATGATTAAGAATCATTCAGGAGTAATTTGGTCAATTCAATTGGCAAATTATCTTATAAAATAATTAAAGTAATTATCGGAGGATTAATTAGTAATTAGATTGCTAATGAACTCAATTGGATTGAGTAATTAGACTAAGGATGAGCCAAATTGAATTAGATTCAATTCTGGGCTCAATCAGGGTTTTTGACCTGATTGGATTAGGTCTGAATCAAGAGGACTTAGGTTGACCAAATTAAATTAGATTAAATTTGTGCTTAATTAGGGATTGACCTAATTGGATTAGGTTCAACCCATGGTAATTGAATCATTCTAATTGTTAGGATTTAATTAAATTAAATGGGTTTGATCTGAAACTATTCGGATCTTGAAATCCACTTGTCACATATCCATGCATGGCACCATAAATTGATTTTTAATATGATTAAAAATTAATTTAATTTATTTAATGGTGCCATGGGACACTTGGCAACATCAGGGACCTCTTTCATCATTAGATGGGTCGAAATGGAGAGATAAATTCATGAAAAGAATTGGATAAGATCAAATTCTCTCTCTTCATGGCATATGCCATCCTTATCTTTATCTCACTTCTAATTAAGGTTGAATTTCGAATTTAATCACCACAAAATCACCACGTGACCCTCTAATCTGATTAGGGGCATGGGAATTTCGAAATTGAAAGAGAGAAGTGGCAACATGATGAATGGTTTAGATTAGATCAAGCTTCATCATGTAATGGCACATGAACTTGAATTTTGAATTCAAAATTCAAAACCCCACAAAATCCTCCACAAATATGGGATGGTTGGCATGAAGTTAGGTAGGAGAGCAACATTAAAAGGACCTCCATCATCTGGTGGTCGAATTCAAGGAAAAAAAGAGAGAAAAAGAAGAAGAAAAAAGGGAAAAGAAAAGAGAGGAACCCTAGTTCATGCATGGAAAAATTCTGCATTCAATCTAGCTGACTTCTTCCTCCTCTAAGTCCATCGCGCCATTAGTGTTAGGGGTCCCTGATAAGAGTCTTTAGATCAGATCTAAGTCCTCTTCAATCCCTTTAAACCTTTCCTCCAAGTTCTTCCAAGAAGGCGGATCAAAAGTTGATAGTGTTTGGAAGATCAAATTTCAGCCTCAAGAAATTCTGCGCAAGCTAGCACTTCCGCAGGATTGGATCTCTTCAGGAACTTCGCGTGGACTTCTCGTAGAGGCCATTCGTGTGCATGGCTGCGAAGTCGAGGATCAGATCCACAAGTTTCATCCATCATAAAAGGTATTAATCCTACATTAATCTTTTATTATGGTGTCAAGATCTAGGTCTGATTCCCCGAGGTTTTACCCTCTTTTGGGGCTCCTCACGGAGATATCTCCAGAATCCATTCAATGGATATTCGGAGATTAATCGGAATAGAGTTCTTAAGTTTCAGATCTGATAGTTAATCATGCATGAAAGTTTTAGCATAATTGTTTAAACGATTCCGGCATAATCCTATGTGTTCTTAAGGTGCTGATTTCTAGATTTGATCTTGTAAGCATGCATGAATTAAATTGTTTGATTCGATTTTTCCGCTGCGTTTTAAAACTTAAAAAGAACTACGTATGGCTTGATCCCCCTTATGAAGGGGTACGTAGGCAACCCGATCAGGTTCAGCCATGGTTTAAAAAAAAAAAAAAAAAATCCGCATGCTTAACACCGAAGAACCTAGGATTCACTTTCACCTTGCTCCTACGTCCACTCCCCAAGTCTCACTTGGGAATTCACTATAACCCCTTGGATTACAGCCGGTTGTTTTTCAAGCTCACAACCAAACTTGTTGTTTTACGAGCTCACAACGAACTCGGTCGGTTTTTCCAGGCTCACCGACTAGAACCAACCCGATTGTTTTTTCGGGATCACAATCGAATCCTTACACGTTGGTTTTACACTCGGCTCACCAACCAACCTCAATACCCTTGATTCAATCTCCCGATTGAATCAAGCAAAGACAAGATGGAAGTAAAAAGGAGTAACAGAAAAACAGAGCTTCTCAATAGCAGATAAATAACAATATAAACAAAAGAGAAGTTAGAAGCCCTCAAACACGTTTGAGTTGGAGTAGAGTAGGGCTTCTTGAACTTCGGGTCTCCTCTTGAATGTCTGGTCGACTTGAATGCAGGAGGAGATCTCTTTCAATGTTGGGAAGAAGTAGGTGGATGCAGTTAATGTTGCTCTTGCCTCTTTTCCGTTGAAAACCAGGTTGCAGAGATTGAAAGCTTGATTACTTTGAGTGGAATTGTTGTTCTCTGCCTTGCTACAGTCTTCTGTGGCTATTTAAGCCATCCCCCACGGAAACTAGCCGTTAGAGACCTTTTTCTGCCCGTTCTGAACACTCTGCACAGCCTGACAATATGTTCGTTGGTGGGTTGGAGTCGACTCGCGCGATCAGGAGTCGACTCGGCTGTAGCGGGAGTCGACTCATGCTTTTCTAGAGTCGACTCGGCAACTGTTCCGGATTTGAATTAAAGTCGCCTCTTCGACTGGGAGTCGACTCGACTTGACCCGGAGTCGACTCGCCAACTTCTGGAGCTGACTTGGCATTTTCGGAGTCGGCTCATCCCATGGAGTCCGTGGATCTATTTTTGAACTTGGTCCACTCGAGTCGACTCGGCGCTCAGAGCCCGAACTCTCGATCTACTGTCTTTTGGCTCGTCCAGTCTTGGAGTCGACTCGAACTGTTCCGGAGTCGACTCGGCTCTCAGTTTCCGAAACTTAGTCTTCTGTGTTTTTAGTGAAGCGCTGCCTTGGAGTCGACTCGAGCTGTCTGGGAGTCGACTCGAATCTCAGAGACAGCAAATTGGTCTTCTGTCTTCTTTGGGATCGCGGTGTCTCGGAGTCGACTCGTGCAATGCAGGAGTCGACTCGAATCTCAGAGTCCGAAAAACGCTCTCTGACTTTTGCCTTGTGTACTGCTGAGAGTCGACTCTCACTATCTTTGGAGTCGACCTGCCAACCATCGGAGTCGACTCGCGTTCCACAGGAGTCGACTCGAATCTCAGGGTCGAAAACCGCTCTCTGACTTTTCTGCCTGTAACTCCTTGGAGTCGACTCATACTTCTCCGGAGTCGACTCGGTAAACATCGGAGTCGACTCGCGCACTTCAGGAGTCGACTCGCTGACAGATTTTGAGTTGATGCTTTCTGTTTGTCTGTCTGTTCTCAGTTGGAGTCGACTCGTAATGGTCAGGAGTCGACTAGAGCCCCTGCCAGTGATCCTGATACGCTTGGAGTCGACTCGTAATACTCTGGAGTCGACTCGAGTCTCAGACTTTGGTTCAAACTGACTTCTTAACTTATCCAAAATATTATGAACCAAGTCTTGAGACACTTAAACAAGATTTTCACTGAAACACTCAATTGAATTCATTAGTAAACAACATATATACTCTAATGCTTTGAGCTCATCAAAATCAAATAGGGTTTTAATCAATCACTCCACAATCTCTCCCTTTTTGATGATGACAAAACTTTGAGTATATGTAAAGTGAATTGCTCAATAAACAAGGAAATAAAATCCATAAATGAATTCATATGTCTGGTAATTTAATATATCCAAGCTTGAAAGGTGTGAAACAATAAATTTTTGGAGTTAAAGCTCCCCCTTTCATTTGGAATTATATAAGCCTTCATATCATGCAATCAATTGTTTAGCTTATATATATTTAATGATTTGGCTTTCTTAAAAATTCAGATTCTCCCCCTCAACATATGCATTCTACTATGTTTTGATTCTCTGAATTTCCTTTTAGTATATTGAAGTTTTTGAATTTTAAATTTTGGTATTTAGAGGGAAAATCTGTCAATTTGTTCTTAAGTTGGATTCAGCTAATCTCCGAATATCCCTTGAATAGATTCTGGAGATTACTCCATTAGGAGCCCCAAAAGAGAGATAATGAGCCTCGAGGTACCAAATCCACTAAGAACAAATTATGTTTTAATTTTTGATTCTCATTTTGATTTCTTTTATGTTGATTCCATTTACATATCTATTCAATATTTCTCCCCCTTTTTGTCATCGTATCAAAAAAAAAAAAAAAGGAGGTAAGCAGAACACACAATCAATCATAGATCAAATTGCACAGAAATGAAGATAAGATGTCTACTCATTGTATTGATGTGTATGTGAATACATTTGAGAATACAATAAGTAAAGCAAAACAGTACATGTCAAAATAAAACACAAAAGCAGCTACGGTCTCCTCGAGGATGTAGCTCCTCCCCTCGAGGATGTGGCTCCCCCTCTCGAGGATGTATCTCCTCCTCTCGAGGATGTATCTCCTCCTCTCGAGGATGTGGCTCCCCGAGGCATGCGCTCAACCAGTGCTTGGACCGCATTGGTGACGTTCTCGAGCTGTCGGATAACGGCCTGAATGGCCCTGCTCTGTGTCGTATCGAGCTCGAGGACCGACTTCTGCAGTGCGTCCAGCTTGTCGATGAGCACATTCGACAAGCGCTCGGCCCCCTAGGTAGTGGTGCTCATGTCCTTCCGGATGTCATCGCGCATCTTCCGAGTGATGCCCGTGACCTCACTCATACTGGAGAACTGAGCCTGAATCAAACTCCTCACGTTGTAGATCTCTTCCCGTACATGGGCCGTCATGTCAGTCACGGCTGTCAAGGAAGGGACCAACTCAGAAGATGTGGGTGTAGGAGTGGGAGCTGGCACTGAACCTCGGAGCTCCCGAAGTAGCTCATCTCGCAGGTCTCTAACAATCTCCTGCCGCAACTCCAGGAGCTGCTCAGGAGCGATCCGGACCTCCATAGGTGGTGGAGCTGAGGAGGAAGGTCCGGCTGAGGTGGTAGGAGCAGAAGTGGAGGAAAAGTCAGGATAGTCAGAATCTGGCTCAGGGCTAGGAGAGTGTCTGGAGGTATGTGTGGAGGTGGATGACTTCCTAACCCATGTTCCCTCTACCTTCCGAAACCCCATCCTGTGTAGGGTCCCCGGACGCATGCGATCAGTCCATCGCAACGCCTTAGAGGGTTCTTCCTCAGGAATGGGAATCTCGTACTCCCTAAACAACAGAGTGAACATCATACCGTAGGGGAGGGTGAGCCTAGGTCTATCTAGGGGCTCACACAGATATCTATAAATGAGTTTGGGGAAGTTGATTGGGGTGTCCTGAAGAATATAAAACATAAGAGCGAGGTCCCTCTCAGACACAAAATCGAAGCGGCCAGTCTTCGGGAAAATGGACCTAGACAAAATACTCAGGAGGATCCGCACCACAACAGAAAGTGAGCTAGCGGATACCTCGTCTAAAGGGGACTGAGGAGGATATCCTAGTATGGCCGTAAGGGCCTCAGTCCTGTCCTTGGGGTGTGTGGGAGCCACCCTACTTGTGGAAGGTGGAGGATGTGGGCAATAAGATCCTCCGTAACGAACAGAGGGACACCGGCTACCGTGCCCTCGATACCCCCATCTCCCCGATGGACGGTACCGTAAAACTCTCTAACTAATCCAGGGTAAGTGGGGAGATCTAATGTAAGGAAATACTCTAAGCCCTGGACACGCAATCTCTCACCTATGGTGAAGCCCTCCTGGAAGAGATAGTCGAAATCGACGTATCTCCCGGTGGAGACCGCCTTCCCGGCGCACGGCCTCGCGGGAACCGCCCTCGGCGGGGAACGAGCCGGAGGTTGTGACCTCGCGGGATTGTGCCGAGCCTTGGAGCGCCTCTCGGGACCGGCCTCGAGTTGGGGCCTCTTCCGGACGACGGCTTTACGAGGCATGGTTGACCTAGAATGGGATGAAAACCTAATGGGCGATGAAAAATCGACGGAAAAAGGACCTAGGGGCGGCCGGAGACGACCTAGGAGTCGGCTCTAGGGCTTGTGAACAGTGGCGGCGGAGAATAGAAATGTTTTGAAAACGATGGAGCTAGGGTTAAAAAGTCGGATCCCGACTGCGAGTCGACTCCTCTGAGTCGCGAGTCGACTCGACCTCGAGTCGACTCCAAAGTATGCGCGAGTCGACTCTCCTTATGCGCCTATTGACCCCGACTCTCCTTATGCGCGAGTCGACTCCCGACTGTATGCGAGTCGACTCCACCTCCGCTGCCATCGACCTCGAGTCGACTCCCGACTAAGCGCGAGTCGACTCCCCCTTACGAGCCGACTCTGAAATTTATTCGAGTCGTCTCGAACTTTGGCACGCACCTAAAAATCATGCTATGTTCGTGCCAAATGAGGGAAAATCACTAAATTATGATCTGATTTGATGATCATTGAAAAGAAACTCTATTTTAACCACAATCTAATCATCAAAATCAATGAACCTAGTGGAAACTACCACTAGGATAGATCAATCACTCCTAATCCCCTCCTAAGCACACTAAATCTCTCTTCACTTAGGGGTTTTGTAAAAATGTCAGCTAATTGATCATCAGTACAAACAAATTGGAGTGTCACATCACCATTCAGTACATGATCTCTTATGAAGTGATGTCTTATCTCAATATGTTTAGTTCTTGAATGCTGAATTGGATTTTTAGTTAGATTAATGGCACTTGTATTATCACAATTAATGGGTATTTTATCTTGTTTAATGCCATAATCTTCTAATTGTTGTTTGATCCATAAGATTTGAGCACAACAACTCCCGGCTGCAACATATTTAGCTTCAGCAGTAGATAATGCAACCGAGTTTTGTTTCTTGCTAAACCATGATATTAAGTTTTCTCCTAGGAATTGACATGACCCGCTGGTGCTTTTTCTATCAAGTTTACATCCAGCAAAGTCTGAATCTGTATAACCTATTAAGTTCAGGCTAGATTCTTTAGAATACTATAACCCTATATTCTTTGTTCCTATTAGGTATTTAAAGATTCTCTTTACTGCAATTAGATGTGATTCCTTAGGATTAGCCTGATATCTAGCACACATGCAAACACTAAACATGATATCAGGTCTACTTGCAGTAAGATACAATAAAGATCCTATCATACCTCTATATAGTTTCTGATCTACAGATTTACCTGATTCATCTTGGTCTAATTTGCATGATGAGCTCATGGGGGTGCTGATTGATTTGTTTCCCTCCATATCAAACTTCTTGAGCATCTCCTTGATGTATTTGGCTTGATTGATGAAGATGCCTCCTTCAGATTGTTTGATTTGAAGTCCAAGGAAGTAATTCAGCTCTCCCATCATGCTCATCTCAAATTCACTCTGCATCAAGTTAGCAAATTCTTCGCAGAGACGATTGTTAGTAGCACCGAAAATAATATCATCAACATAAATCTGTACTAACAACATATCTTTGTTTTTCTTCTTTAGAAACAATGTAGTATCTACATTACCCCTAGAGAACTCATGTTCTAATAGGAATTTGCTAAGCCTCTCATACCATGCTTTAGGTGCTTGTTTTAAACCATAAAGTGCTTTGTTCAATTTATAAACATGATTAGGGTATTGATGATTTTCAAAACCAGGAGGTTGTTCTACATATACCTCCTCATTAATATACCCATTTAAAAATGCACTTTTTACATCCATTTGAAATAACTTAAAGTCCTTAGAGCATGTAAAAGCTAGTAAAAGTCTAATTGCTTCAAGTCTAGCTACCGGAGCAAAGGTTTCATCAAAATCTATACCTTCTTCTTGATTATAACCCTTGGCTACTAATCTAGCCTTATTCCTTATTACAGTACCATTTTCATCAAGTTTATTTTTATAAATCCATTTGGTACCTATAATTGAATATTCAGTAGGTCTTTCAACTAGATTTCATACTTTGTTTCTAGTAAACTGGTTTAATTCTTCTTGCATTGTATTTATCCAATTTACATCTTTTTCAGCTTCTTCTATGTGTTTGGGCTCAAAATGAGAAACAAAGGCTAGATGATTATTTAAGTTCCTAAGGGATGCCCTAGTCCTAATAGGTTGAGATGGATCATCTAGAATTAATTTCTTAGGATGCCCGTGAGCATACCTCCAAGCTTTAGTTAGTCCATGATCCACAATAGCCTCTTGGCTTGATGATGCACCTTCAATTAATTTTTGATTATCATCTTGTAATGTCATTTCATCTATCTTTTCTTCAAGAATTTCAGCATCATCATCAAAATTAACTCTTTTGCTAGAAGAGATGTCACTAGAATCATCAAATACAACATGTATAGATTCTTCTATAACTAGGATTCTTTTATTAAAGACTCTATAGGCTTTGCTAGTTGTAGAGTACCCCAAGAATATAGCCTCATCAGATTTTGAGTCAAATTTTCTTAGATTATCTTTCCCATTATTATGAACAAAACACCTACATCCAAAAACATGAAAGTAGTTTACCTTTGGTTTTCTGTTTTTCCAAAGTTCATAAGGTCTTTTCTTTATAATGGGTCTCAATAAAACTCTATTTAATATATGACAAGAAGTATTAATGGCTTCTCCCCAAAAGTACTTAGGGAGGTTACTTTCACATAACATAGTTCTAGCCATTTCCTCTAGAGTTCTATTTTTCCTCTCCACAACTCCATTTTGTTGTGGTGTCCTAGGTGCAGAAAAATTGTGAGTTATTCCCTTTTTACTACAAAACTCATCAAATAAATGATTTTCAAATTCGGTACCATGGTCACTTCTAATAGCTATTACTGTAGTATCTCTAGCATTGGTTACTTCCTTATGAAACTTTTTAAATACTGAAAAAGCTTAATCTTTATGTGCTAAGAACATAACCCAAGTGTATCTAGAATAATCATCTACAATGACTAGACCATATTTATTTCCACCTAGGCTTGTTGTTCTAGTTGGTCCGAATAGGTCCATGTGTAATAATTCTAGAGGTCTAGAGGTAGAGACACATTTTATGGATTTAAAGGAGTTCCTAGATTGTTTGCCATATTGACAAGCTTCACATATTTTATTCTTTTCAAATCTTAGTTTTGGCAAACCTATCACAGAATCTCTTTTAACTAGTTTAGATATTGTGTCCATGCTTGCATGACCTAACTTACGGTGCCATAACCAACTAGCATCATTGTCCTTAGTTTCATTAACAACTAAGCATGGGTTGTATTTGGCAAGATCCTCAAGATCTACAACATATACATTCCCACGTCTTATTCCTTTAAAAACTAAACTATTATCATTTGGGTTTGTTATGATGCATAGTGATGGTTTAAACATAACATTATAGCCTCTATCACATAATTGACTAATGCTTAATAAATTATGCTTAAGACCATCAATATATCGAACATTATCAATAAAAGTAGAAGGGGTAATTTGAACTTTACCTATACCAATGATGTGACCTTGGTTATTGTCTCCAAAAGTCACAGCACCTCCCTTCTTAGCTTCAAGGGTGAAGAATTGATCCTTGTCACCCGTCATGTGTCTTGAGCAGCCACTATCCAAGTACCAGCAATTTTTGTTGACCTTGGCTGCAAGACACTCCTACACAAGCAAATCATATAATCTTAGGTACCCAAGTTTTCTTGGGTCCTTCATGGTTAGTCATGTTGGTTCCTTTTGGAACCCATACCCTTTTAATTTTTTCTTTTGTTTTTCCTTTTCTATAATTACACACATTTGCCTTATGTCCTAATTTTCCACAACAGAAACAGGTTATTTTCTTAGTTTTACTTTCTCCTGCTTTAACTAAGAAGTTACTAAGAAGTTTTTGCTTATTTTTAGGTTTATATCCTAAACCTGCTCTATTGAATACTGCACGTTGACTATTAAGTATCATATTTAATTTTTCAGAACTATAAGTAAATTTCTCAACCAAAGGTTTGTATTTTCCAAGTTCTTTAGTTAGAGTTTGTTTTTCCGTTTTTAGAGTATTCAAGTCTTTTATGAGATTTTCGTTTAAGATTTGTTTATTATTTTTAAGTTCTAAAATTTTCTTAGTCAGTTTTTCATTATCTTTACTTAAGGTGTTAGTTTTTTTAATTAAGAGTTGGTTGCTTGTCTTAAGTTCTAGATTTTCTTTGGTGATACAGTCCTTATCCTTAACTAGTTTATCATATTTATGTATGTAAGTTTGATTAGCTAGTTTTAGCTCTTTATTCTTAATGTTTATAGCCTTATATTCAATCATTAGTTCATTAAATGCATCATAAAGTTCATCAAAAGTAAAATCTAGATGCGTTTTGGATGTTACCTCATTTTCGTTGGCCATGAAGCAGAAATTGGCCTTTTCTTCTTGTTCCTCATCCGATGATGAAGATGATGCGTCGGAGTCCGATAAGGTGGTGACAAGGGCTTTCTTCTTCTTGTACTTGCTGCCCTTCTTAAGTAAGGGACACTCAGCTCTGATGTGTCCCGGCTTTTTGCACTCATAGCATTCAATCCCCTCATTTTTCCTTTCCTTACCTTTATCCTTGCGATAGAAATTTGAGGGGCCTCTCCTTTGATGATAGGACTTCTTGTGGTTGATGAATTTTCTGAACTTGCGCACAAGAAGAGCCTCATCATCATCTCCCTCATGATCTTCTTCTTCACTGCTGCTACTGCAAGACAAATCTTTGTTAGATGATGTGGATTTAAGAGCTATTATCTTTTTCTTATGTGAGGACTTTTCTTCGCTGTGTTGCTTCATGGTTAGCTCGTGAGTCATTAGGGATCCAAGGAGCTCTTCAAGTGGAAGCTTGTTCAAGTCCTTAGCTTCTTGGATTGCCGTCACCTTGGCTTCCCATGACCTTGGTAGACATCGAAGAATCTTCCTGACAAGCTCACTGTTAGTATAGTTTTTCCCAATGCTTTTTAGGCCATTGACAATGTCAGTGAATCTAGTGAACATGCAAGTGATTGTTTCATTAGAATCCATTTTAAATAGTTCATACTTATGAACCAATATATTTATTTTGGATTCTTTGACTTGATTCGTGCCCTCATGGGTCACTTCAAGTCTATCCCAAATCTCTTTTGCAGAATTGCAAGTAGAGACTCTATTGAATTCATTCCTATCTAGTGCACAGTAAAGCACATTCATTGCTTTAGAATTGAGTTGTGCCTTTCTCATGTCGTGTTCATCCCAATCCTTTTCGAGTTTGGGTACAGTGACCCCTCTACATAAATGGATGGGATGTATGGCCCATTTGCTACAATGGTCCACATCTCATAGACATGGGCTTGGATGAATATTCTCATCCTAGCCTTCCAATATGAGTAGTCAGATCCATTAAAGAATGGGGGTCTTTGGGTGGACTGACCCTCAATATGGGAAGATCCAAATGGGGTTGTCATTTTGATCTTTGACTCTTAGGGTAGAAGAGTTTAGGCTCTGATACCACTTGTTGCCCAGATAGACAACCCAAGAGGGGGGGTGAATTGGGTTTTAAAATAATTTGGCTATTAAAACTTTTGTGGATAACTAATTAATGCTTTTGCGAGATGATTAATTAGTTTCTATGTGCGGTGAATGAAATGCGAGAGATAGAGAGAGACAAACAATCACAAACACAATGTTTTATAGTGGTTCGGAGCTAACCCTTGCTCCTACGTCCACTCCCCAAGTCTCACTTGGGAATTCACTATAACCCCTTGGATTACAGCCGGTTGTTTTCCAAGCTCACAACCAAACTTGTTGTTTTACGAGCTCACAACGAACTCGGTCGGTTTTCCCAGGCTCACCGACTAGAACCAACCCGATTGTTTTTCCGGGATCACAATCGAACCCTTACACGTTGGTTTTACACTTGGCTCACCAACCAACCTCAATACCCTTGATTCAATCCTCCGATTGAACCAAGCAAAGACAAGATGGAAGTAAAAAGGAGTAACAGAAAAATAGAGCTTCTCAACAGCAGATAAATAACAATATAAACAAAAGAGAAGTTAGAAGCCCTCAAACACGTTTGAGTTGGAGTAGAGTAGGGCTTCTTGAACTTCGGGTCTCCTCTTGAATGTCTGGTCGACTTGAATGCAGGAGGAGATCTCTTTCAATGTTGGGAAGAAGTAGGTGGATGCAGTTAATGTTGCTCTTCCCTCTTTTCTGTTGAAAACCAGGTTGCAGAGATTGAAAGCTTGATTACTTTGAGTGGAATTGTTGTTCTCTGCCTTGCTACAGTCTTCTGTGGCTATTTAAGCCATCCCCCACGGAAACTAGCCGTTAGAGACCTTTTTCTGCCCGTTCTGCACACTCTGCACAGCCTGACAATATGTCCGTTGGTGGGTTGGAGTCGACTCGCGCGATCAGGAGTCGACTCGGCTGTAGCGGGAGTCGACTCATGCTTTTCTGGAGTCGACTCGGCAACTGTTCCGGATTTGAATTAAAGTCGCCTCTTCGACTGGGAGTCGACTCGACTTGACCCGGAGTCGACTCGCCAACTTCTGGAGCTGACTTGGCATTTTCGGAGTCGGCTCATCCCATGGAGTCCGTGGATCTATTTTTGAACTTGGTCCACTCGAGTCGACTCGACAATCCTGGGAGTCGACTCGGCGCTCAGAGCCCGAACTCTCGATCTACTGTCTTTTGGCTCGTCCAGTCTTGGAGTCGACTCGAACTGTTCCGGAGTCGACTCGGCTCTCAATTTCCGAAACTTAGTCTTCTGTGTTTTTAGTGAAGCGCTGCCTTGGAGTCGACTCCAGCTGTCTGGGAGTCGACTCGAATCTCAGAGACAGCAAATTGGTCTTCTGTCTTCTTTGGGGTCGCGGTGTCTCGGAGTCGACTCGTGCAATGCGGGAGTCGACTCGAATCTCAGAGTCCGAAAAACGCTCTCTGACTTTTGCCTTGTGTACTGCTGAGAGTCGACTCTCACTATCTTTGGAGTCGACCTGCCAACCATCGGAGTCGACTCGCGTTCCACAGGAGTCGACTCGAATCTCAGGGTCGAAAACCGCTCTCTGACTTTTCTGCCTGTAACTCCTTGGAGTCGACTCATACTTCTCCGGAGTCGACTCGGTAAACATCGGAGTCGACTCGCGCACTTCAGGAGTCGACTCGCTGACAGATTTTGAGTTGATGCTTTCTGTTTGTCTGTCTGTTCTCAGTTGGAGTCGACTCGTAATGGTCAGGAGTCGACTAGAGCCCCTGCCAGTGATCCTGATACGCTTGGAGTCGACTCGTAATACTCTGGAGTCGACTCGAGTCTCAGACTTTGGTTCAAACTGACTTCTTAACTTACCCCTAGAGAACTCATGTTCTAATAGGAATTTGCTAAGCCTCTCATACCATGCTTTAGGTGCTTGTTTTAAACCATAAAGTGCTTTGTTCAATTTATAAACATGATTAGGATATTGATGATTTTCAAAACCAGGAGGTTGTTCTACATATACCTCCTCATTAATATACCCATTTAAAAATGCACTTTTTACATCCATTTGAAATAACTTAATGTCCTTAGAGCATGCAAAAGCTAGTAAAAGTCTAATTGCTTCAAGTCTAGCTACCGGAGCAAAGGTTTCATCAAAATCTATACCTTCTTCTTGATTATAACCCTTGGCTACTAATCTAGCCTTATTCCTTATTACAGTACCATTTTCATCAAGTTTATTTTTATAAATCCATTTGGTACCTATAATTGAATATTCAGTAGGTCTTTCAACTAGATTCCATACTTTGTTTCTAGTAAACTGGTTTAATTCTTCTTGCATTGCATTTATCCAATTTACATCTTTTTCAGCTTCTTCTATGTGTTTGGGCTCAAAATGAGAAACAAAGGCAAGATGATTATTTAAGTTCCTAAGGGATGCCCTAGTCCTAATAGGTTGAGATGGATCATCTAGAATTAATTTCTTAGGATGCCCGTGAGCATACCTCCAAGCTTTAGTTAGTCCATGATCCACAATAGCCTCTTGGCTTGATGATGCACCTTCAATTAATTTTTGATTATCATCTTGTAATGTCATTTCATCTATCTTTTCTTCAAGAATTTCAGCATCATCATCAAAATTAACTCTTTTGCTAGAAGAGATGTCACTAGAATCATCAAATACAACATGTATAGATTCTTCTATAACTAGGGTTCTTTTATTAAAGACTCTATAGGCTTTGCTAGTTGTAGAGTACCCCAAGAATATAGCCTCATCAGATTTTGAGTCAAATTTTCTTAGATTATCTTTTCCATTATTATGAACAAAACACCTACATCCAAAAACATGAAAGTAGTTTACCTTTAGTTTTCTGTTTTTCCAAAGTTCATAAGGTGTTTTCTTTATAATGGGTCTCAATAAAACTCTATTTAATATATGACAAGAAGTATTAATGGCTTCTCCCCAAAAGTACTTAGGGAGGTTACTTTCACATAACATAGTTCTAGCCATTTCCTCTAGAGTTCTATTTTTCCTCTCCACAACTCTATTTTGTTGTGGTGTCCTAGGTGCAGAAAAATTGTGAGTTATTCCCTTTTTACTACAAAACTCATCAAATAAATGATTTTCAAATTCGGTACCATGGTCACTTCTAATAACTATTACTGTAGTATCTCTAGCATTGGTTACTTTCTTATGAAACTTTTTAAATACTGAAAAAGCTTGATCTTTATGTGCTAAGAACATAACCCAAGTGTATCTAGAATAATCATCTACAATGACTAGACCATATTTATTTCCACCTAGGCTTGTTGTTCTAGTTGGTCCGAATAGGTCCATGTGTAATAATTCTAGAGGTCTAGAGGTAGAGACACATTTTATGGATTTAAAGGAGTTCCTAGATTGTTTGCCATATTGACAAGCTTCACATATTTTATTCTTTTCAAATCTTAGTTTTGGCAAACCTATCACAGAATCTCTTTTAACTAGTTTAGATATTGTGTCCATGCTTGCATGACCTAACTTACGGTGCCATAACCAACTAGCATCATTGTCCTTAGTTTCATTAACAACTAAGCATGGGTTGTATTTGGCAAGATCCTCAAGATCTACAACATATACATTCCCACGTCTTATTCCTTTAAAAACTAAACTATTATCATTTGGGTTTGTTATGATGCATAGTGATGGTTTAAACATAACATTATAGCCTCTATCACATAATTGACTAATGCTTAATAAATTATGCTTAAGACCATCAACATATCGAACATTATCAATAAAAGTAGAAGGGGTAATTTGAACTTTACCTATACCAATGATGTGACCTTGGTTATTGTCTCCAAAAGTCACAGCACCTCCCTTCTTAGCTTCAAGGGTGAAGAATTGATCCTTGTCACCCGTCATGTGTCTTGAGCAGCCACTATCCAAGTACCAGCAATTTTTGTTGACCTTGGCTGCAAGACACTCCTACACAAGCAAATCATGTAATCTTAGGTACCCAAGTTTTCTTGGGTCCTTTATGGTTAGTCATGTTGGTTCCTTTTGGAACCCATACCCTTTTAATTTTTTCTTTTGTTTTTCCTTTTCTATAATTACACACATTTGCCTTATGTCCTAATTTTTCACAACAGAAACAGGTTATTTTCTTAGTTTTACTTTCTCCTGCTTTAACAAAGAAGTTACTAAGAAGTTTTTGCTTATTTTTAGGTTTATATCCTAAACCTGCTCTATTGAATACTGCACGTTGACTATTAAGTATCATATTTAATTTTTCAGAACTATAAGTAAATTTCTCAACCAAAGGTTTGTATTTTCCAAGTTCTTTAGTTAGAGTTTGTTTTTCCGTTTTTAGAGTATTCAAGTCTTTTATGAGATTTTCGTTTAAGATTTGTTTATTATTTTTAAGTTCTAAAATTTTCTTAGTCAGTTTTTCATTATCTTTACTTAAGGTGTTAGTTTTTTTAATTAAGAGTTGGTTGCTTGTCTTAAGTTCTAGATTTTCTTTGGTGATACAGTCCTTATCCTTAACTAGTTTATCATATTTATGTATGTAAGTTTGATTAGCTAGTTTTAGCTCTTTATTCTTAATGTTTATAGCCTTATATTCAATCATTAGTTCATTAAATGCATCATAAAGTTCATCAAAAGTAAAATCTAGATGCGTTTCGGATGTTACCTCATTTTCGTTGGCCATGAAGCAGAAATTGGCCTTTTCTTCTTGTTCCTCATCCGATGATGAAGATGATGCGTCGGAGTCCGATAAGGTGGTGACAAGGGCTTTCTTCTTCTTGTACTTGCTGCCCTTCTTAAGTAAGGGACACTCAGCTCTGATGTGTCCCGGCTTCTTGCACTCATAGCATCCAATCCCCTCATTTTTCCTTTCCTTACCTTTATCCTTGCGATAGAAATTTGAGGGGCCTCTCCTTTGATGATAGGACTTCTTGTGGTTGATGAATTTTCTGAACTTGCGCACAAGAAGAGCCTCATCATCATCTCCCTCATGATCTTCTTCTTCACTGCTGCTACTGCAAGACAAATCTTTGTTAGATGATGTGGATTTAAGAGCTATTACCTTTTTCTTATGTGAGGACTTTTCTTCGCTGTGTTGCTTCATGGTTAGCTCGTGAGTCATTAGGGATCCAAGGAGCTCTTCAAGTGGAAGCTTGTTCAAGTCCTTAGCTTCTTGGATTGCCGTCACCTTGGCTTCCCATGACCTTGGTAGACATCGAAGAATCTTCCTGACAAGCTCACTGTTAGTATAGTTTTTCCCAATGCTTTTTAGGCCATTGACAATGTCAGTGAATCTAGTGAACATGCAAGTGATTGTTTCATTAGAATCCATTTTAAATAGTTCATACTTATGAACCAATATATTTATTTTGGATTCTTTGACTTGATTCGTGCCCTCATGGGTCACTTCAAGTCTATCCCAAATCTCTTTTGCATAATTGCAAGTAGAGACTCTATTGAATTCATTCCTATCTAGTGCACAGTAAAGCACATTCATTGCTTTAGAATTGAGTTGTGCCTTTCTCATGTCGTGTTCATCCCAATCCTTTTCGAGTTTGGGTACAGTGACCCCCTCTACATAAATGGATGGGATGTATGGCCCATTTGCTACAATGGTCCACATCTCATAGACATGGGCTTGGATGAATATTCTCATCCTAGTCTTCCAATATGAGTAGTCAGATCCATTAAAGAATGGGGGTCTTTGGGTGGACTGACCCTCAATGTGGGAAGATCCAAATGGGGTTGTCATTTTGATCTTTGACTCTTAGGGTAGAAGAGTTTAGGCTCTGATACCACTTGTTGCCCAGATAGACAACCCAAGAGGGGGGGTGAATTGGGTTTTAAAATAATTTGGCTATTATAACTTTTGTGGATAACTAATTAATGCTTTTGCGAGATGATTAATTAGTTTCTATGTGCGGTGAATGAAATGCGAGAGATAGAGAGAGACAAACAATCACAAACACAATGTTTTATAGTGGTTCGGAGCTAACCCTTGCTCCTACGTCCACTCCCCAAGTCTCACTTGGGAATTCACTATAACTCGTTGGATTACAGCCGGTTGTTTTCCAAGCTCCCAACCAAACTTGTTGTTTTACGAGCTCACAACGAACTCGGTCGGTTTTCCCAGGCTCACCGACTAGAACCAACCCGATTGTTTTTCCGGGATCACAATCGAACCCTTACACGTTGGTTTTACACTCGGCTCACCAACCAACCTCAATACCCTTGATTCAATCCCCCGATTGAACCAAGCAAAGACAAGATGGAAGTAAAAAGGAGTAACAGAAAAATAGAGCTTCTCAACAGCAGATAAATAACAATATAAACAAAAGAGAAGTTAGAAGCCCTCAAACACGTTTGAGTTGGAGTAGAGTAGGGCTTCTTGAACTTCGGGTCTCCTCTTGAATGTCTGGTCGACTTGAATGCAGGAGGAGATCTCTTTCAATGTTGGGAAGAAGTAGGTGGATGCAGTTAATGTTGCTCTTCCCTCTTTTCTGTTGAAAACCAGGTTGCAGAGATTGAAAGCTTGATTACTTTGAGTGGAATTGTTGTTCTCTGCCTTGCTACAGTCTTCTGTGGCTATTTAAGCCATCCCCCACGGAAACTAGCCGTTAGAGACCTTTTTCTGCCCGTTCTGCACACTCTGCACAGCCTGACAATATGTCCGTTGATGGGTTGGAGTCGACTCGCGCGATCAGGAGTCGACTCGGCTGTAGCGGGAGTCGACTCATGCTTTTCTGGAGTCGACTCGGCAACTGTTCCGGATTTGAATTAAAGTCGCCTCTTCGACTGGGAGTCGACTCGACTTGACCCGGAGTCGACTCGCCAACTTCTGGAGCTGACTTGGCATTTTCGGAGTCGGCTCATCCCATGGAGTCCGTGGATCTATTTTTGAACTTGGTCCACTCGAGTCGACTCGACAATCCTGGGAGTCGACTCGGCGCTCAGAGCCCGAACTCTCGATCTACTGTCTTTTGGCTCGTCCAGTCTTGGAGTTGACTCGAACTGTTCCGGAGTCGACTCGGCTCTCAGTTTCCGAAACTTAGTCTTCTGTGTTTTTAGTGAAGCGCTGCCTTGGAGTCGACTCGAGCTGTCTGGGAGTCGACTCGAATCTCAGAGACAGCAAATTGGTCTTCTGTCTTCTTTGGGGTCGCGGTGTCTCGGAGTCGACTCGTGCAATGCGGGAGTCGACTCGAATCTCAGAGTCCGAAAAATGCTCTCTGACTTTTGCCTTGTGTACTGCTGAGAGTCGACTCTCACTATCTTTGGAGTCGACCTGCCAACCATCGGAGTCGACTCACGTTCCACAGGAGTCGACTCGAATCTCAGGGTCGAAAACCGCTCTTTGACTTTTCTGCCTGTAACTCCTTGGAGTCGACTCATACTTCTCCGGAGTCGACTCGGTAAACATCGGAGTCGACTCGCGCACTTCAGGAGTCGACTCGCTGACAGATTTTGAGTTGATGCTTTCTGTTTGTCTGTCTGTTCTCAGTTGGAGTCGACTCGTAATGGTCAGGAGTCGACTCGAGCCCGTGCCAGTGATCCTGATACGCTTGGAGTCGACTCGTAATACTCTGGAGTCGACTCGAGTCTCAGACTTTGGTTCAAACTGACTTCTTAACTTATCCAAAATATTATGAACCAAGTCTTGAGACACTTAAACAAGATTTTCACTGAAACACTCAATTGAATTCATTAGTAAACAACATATATACTCTAATGCTTTGAGCTCATCAAAATCAAATAGGGTTTTAATCAATCACTCCACATTAGGAGTTTTGAATTAAAATCGGATTCCCACTTGGTGTTAGATAATAAACCCTACGAATGCGGAATATAAAGGATAGTAGGAGAAATGAATAACACGGCAAAAACAATAGCAAAACGCACAAGACACTCAAGTTTATGTGGTTCGGAGTCTCTTGCTCCTACGTCCACAGCCGCACAGATCAATAATTCACTATATGATCAAAGGAAGTTACAGAGATTCAAGAGAAGAGAAACAAACTCTCTTTCTCACAGCAAACAATCTCTCTCAAGACGAGCAACACGTCGTCTTCCCGATGCACACAAAGGATCTACTTTTTGGAACCTCTCGTTGATGAGTTCTAGGGTTTCTCTAGGTTGCAACCTTGCCTCTTGTGTCCCTTAAGAAGTCTATATATACCTCCCAATCTCTTACTTTTATTAGGGCTCAAAAAACCTTGGCTTGGACCCGGTTCATAACTCAGCCTCGCGTGAAAACCGTGCTCGAGTCGACTCCCGCAATACTGCGAGTTGACTCGGCAACAGTCCACAGAAAAATGCCTCTCTGTCTGCCTGTGGGAGTCGACTCCTGGAGTTCTCGAGTCGACTCCAACACTGGGGAGTCGACTCCAGGTCTGCTGGAGTCGACTCCAAAAACTGTGCCAAGACTACCTGCGTGCCAGAGTCGACTCCAAGTCTGCTGGAGTCGACTCTAGACCTTGCTGAAGGTTTCTTTCTTTGCTGATTCAACTCCGAATCTTCTCGAAACTCTTTCCGGCTTGTCTTCCCTTGATCCTCCACCACCATAGTGCACATAGGGGTCTAGGAAAAGGGAATGGATCAGGCTCCACAACCCAACAACTCTCACACTTGGAGACTGATACATCCAGTTGTGCATCTATCTTAAAAATAAAACAAACTTTCATATCTTGATATGTATTCTTTGTGCGGCACCTCCATTCAACTATCTTTGGAGGCCAATTGAGGCCATGCATAGCCTCAGTTTCTCTGTAGTGACTGTCTTAGTCAACATATCAGCTGAATTCTTTACTCCTTGAATCTTCTCAAGTAACAAACTGCCATCTTCTAGCAACTTTCTGATGAAGTGATATCTCAGCTGTATGTGCTTCGTTCTCGCATGAAACATTGGGTTCTTAGCTAAGTGAATAGCACTCTGACTGTCGCAGAATAGTACACTACAGTTCTGTTCTCTGTCCAGCTCTTTCAAAAGGTTTTATAGCCAAATCATCTCCTTGCTGGCTTCTGTAATGGCAACATATTCTGCCTCAGTTGTCGAAAGAGCAACGGTCTTTTGCAGTTGTGAGAACCAGCTCACTGCTGTCCCGCCTACGGTATAAACATACCCTATGGTGCTTCTTCTAGTGTCAGTATCACCTCCTAGGTCTGCATCCACAAAACCTTGTAGTGTTTGACTGCCTTTTCTATAACACAAGCCTACATTTCTGGTACCTTTCAAATATCTTAGGATCCACTTGACAGCCTCCCAATGTTGTCTACCCGGATTGGCCATGTATCTGCTCACAGCTCCCACTGCATGTGCAATGTCGGGTCTCGTGCATATCATAGCATACATCAAGCTGCCTACAACTGAAGCATATGGTACCCTTGACATCTTCTTCAGCTCCTCATCATCCTTGGGTGATTGCTCTTTTGAAAGTTTGAAGTGGCTTGCCAAAGGTGTCTTCACAGGATCTGCATCTGTCATATTGAATCTATTCAGCACCTTATCAATGTAGTTAGCTTGAGAAAGCTTCAGTGTTCCAGCCACCTTATCCCTTTCAATCCTTAGCCCAAGCATCTGTTTTGCTGCACCCATGTCTTTCATTGCAAACTTCCTTGATAGCTCTTTCTTCCATCTTTCAATCTCTTGTAGGTTCGGTCCGGCTATCAACATGTCGTCAACATACAAGAGTAAGATGATAAAACTGCCATCAAGTACCTTATGATAACAGCAATGATCTTCTTGACATCTTGCAAAACCATTGTTGATCATGAATCCATCAAACTTTTTGTACCACAACCTCGGGGCCTGTTTCAAACCATACAAACTTCTCTTCAGTTTGCGTACAATGTTCTCCTTGCTAGGGACTGCAAAGCCGATAGGTTGCTACATGTAGATGTCTTCATCAATCTCTCCATGGAGAAATGCAGTTGTAACATCCAACTGCTCCAAATACAGATTTTCTGCTGCCACAATACTCAGAATCACTCTGATTGTTGAATATTTGACTACCAGAGAGAAAATCTCAGTGTAGTCGATACCTTCCTTCTGTTGGAAGCCTTTCACAACCAACCTTGCTTTGTACCTCTTGCTGCCATCATGTTCCTTTTTAACTTTGTAGACCCACTTGTTCTGTAAAGCCTTCTTGCCTTCTGGTAGTGAACTGAGCTTCCAAGTTTGATTTCTATCCAAGGACTTCATCTCGTCCTTCATGGCTAACTCCCACTTCACCGAATCTTTGCTTTCCATGGCTTCTTCATAACACTCGGGTTCACCTTCATCTGTCAATAGCAGATAATGTAAAGAGGATGAATATCTATCCGGTTGTCTGGAGATTCTTGTAGATCTTCTCAGCTGCGGTATACTTGGTTGAGGTTGTGTCGCAACAGTTTCTGAATTTTCAGAATTTCTCTGAACTCTTTTGGCAACGTCTTCTTCTGTAATCTTTTGCAACTCAACTTGCTGTTTTTCCTTGCTTTGCTCCCCTACATTCTCAAGATCTGAAGTATTCTTGTCCTTATAGAGAACTCGCTCATTGAATATCACATCCTTGCTTCTGATGACCTTCTGGTTCTGCGCATCCCAGAACTTGTAACCAAAATCATCTGAACCGTATCCAATGAAGAAACATTTTCTGGACTTTGCATCTAGCTTGTCCCTTTTCTCTGCATTGATGTGCACAAAGGAGACACACCCAAAGACCCTCAAGTGTGACAAATTTACTATTTTTCCTGTCCACTCTTCTTCAGGCAATTTGCAATCTAGGGGAACCGACGGGCCTCTGTTTATCAGATACGCTATGGTGTTGACTGCCTCAGCCCAAAACATCTTGGGCAAACCAGCATGGATCCTCATACTGTTGGCTCTCTCGTTCAGGATTCTGTTCATTCGCTCAGCCATCCCATTTTGCTGCGGTGTGCTCGGTATTGTCTTCTCCATTCGGATTCCATTCTCTGCACAGAATTTCTTGAACTCGCTGCTGTCATACTCACCGCCATTATCAGACCTTAGTCGTTTTATCTTTACACCAGATTCATTCTCCACAAGACTTTTCCACTTCTTAAAGGTGACAAATACCTCTGATTTGTGCTTCATGAAATAAATCCAAACCTTTCTGGTAGAGTCGTCGATGAACGTGACATAATAGTGTGAGCCTCCAAGAGATGCAACCGGTGAAGGCCCCCACACATCTGTGTGTACAAGCTCTAGCTTTTCTGTCTTCGGTGTTCTTCCACTCTTTGAGAAACTAACTCTTTTCTGCTTCCCAAATATGCAGTCTTCACAGAGACCTACATCAACAGTTTTCAGATCTGCTAGCTTGTTCTTTTTCACCATCATCTTCATACCTTTCTCACTCATATGTCCGAGTCTGCGATGCCAAAGACAACTATCTGCACCTCTTTCTGCCAATGCCACCATATCCTTAGTGTCATTGGTCATGTAGAGAGTTCCCAACTTGTTCCCACGTGCTATCACCATAGAACCTTTGGTAATTTTCCATGAACCACCTACGAAGGTAGTAACATACCCTTCGCTGTCAAGCTGCCCAACAGAAATCAAGTTTCTCTTCAAGCCTGGGACATGCCTCACATTCTTCAGTTTCCACACTGACTGATTCAGCATCCTGATATGAACTTCACCTTTCCCCACAATATCTAAAGGCTCATCATCAGCGAGATAAATCTTTCCGAAGTCTCCTGCAGTGTAATTCAGCATACACTCCTTCCGTGAGGTAGAATGAAACGAAGCTCCAGAGTCTAGTATCCACGATTCCATAGGACTGTCCACGCTGAGAATCAAAGCATCGTTGGCTTCATCTGTGGTTGCATTCACGGACTCCTCATTCTGCCCCTTGCTTGGATTCTTCTTTCTGAGCCAACAATTCTTCCTCGTGTGGCCCATCTTGCCACAATACCAGCAGCCATCGCCTTTCGATCTAGACTTGCTCCTCCTCTTAGACTTCGATCTGCCACGATTTTTACTGCGTTGCACAGTTCTTCCTCTGCCTTCAGATGTGTTCAGAATCGAACCAGATTTCACACCAGACTTCCTCCTTCTGATATCTTCACTAAGTATCAGATTTCGGACCTCCTCAAACTTCAGTTTGTTTGAGCCGCAGGAACTGCTTACAGCTGTCACCGTTGCACCCCAACTTTCTGGCAAGGAGGATAGGAGTATTAGAGCACGAACTTCATCCTCAAAGCTGATTTCCACCGAACTCAACTGGCTCGTAATCAGATTGAACTCATTGATGTGATCCGTAACTGAGGAACCTTCACTCATCTTCAGATTGAATAAACGGCGCATCAGGTACACCTTGTTAGAGGCCGAGGGTTTTTCATACATATTCGACAATGCTCTCAGCAAACCTGCTGTTGTCTTCTTTTCCAAAACGTTGAACGCAACGTTTCGAGCCAACGTCAAACGAACAACTCCCAAAGCCTGACGATCCATTAAATCCCAGTCAGCCTGTGACATATCTGTCGGTTTCATACCTTCAAGAGGTAGATGAAATTTCTTCTGATATAAATAATCTTCGATCTGCATCTTCCAGAAACCAAAGTCTTTGCCGTCAAATCTGTCAATCTTGACCTTGCCTTCTTCAGCCACCATTGCTCCCACTTATTTCCTTCGAACCAGATTGCTCTGATACCAGTTGTTAGGTAATAAACCCTACGAATACGGAATATAAAGGATAGTAGGAGAAATGAATAACACGGCAAAAACAATAGCAAAATGCACAAGACACTCAAGTTTATGTGGTTCGGAGTCTCTTGCTCCTACGTCCATAGCCGCACAGATCAATAATTCACTATATGATCAAAGAAAGTTACAGAGATTCAAGAGAAGAGAAACAAACTCTCTTTCTCACAGCAAACAATCTCTCTCAAGACGAGCAACACGTCGTCTTCCTGATGCACACAAAGGATCTACTTTTTGGAACCTCTCGTTGATGAGTTCTAGGGTTTCTCTAGGTTGCAACCTTGCCTCTCGTGTCCCTTAAGAAGTCTATATATACCTCCCAATCTCTTACTTTGATTAGGGCTCAAAAAACCTTGGCTTGGACCCGGTTCATAACTCAGCCTCGCGTGAAAACCGTGCTCGAGTCGACTCCCGTAATACTGCGAGTCGACTCGGCAACAGTCCACAGAAAAATGCCTCTCTGTCTGCCTGTGGGAGTCGACTCCTGGAGTTCTCGAGTCGACTCCAACACTGGGGAGTCAACTCCAGGTCTACTGGAGTCGACTCCAAAAACTGTGCCAAGACTACCTGCGTGCCAGAGTCGACTCCAAGTCTGCTGGAGTCGACTCCGGACCTTGCTGAAGGTTTCTTTCTTTGCTGATTCAACTCTGAATCTTCTCGAAACTCTTTCCGGCTTGTCTTCCCTTGATCCTCCACCACCATAGTGCACATAGGGGTCTAGGAAAAGGGAATGGATCAGGCTCCACAACCCAACACTTGGAGTAGGATTCCTAGAGTCCTAATCAGATTAGGACTTCGGATTCAAATAGAGTCCTAATTGGATTAGGACTAAAATTAAATATGTCCTAATTTGGATTAGGATTTCTTAAGTCACAATTAATTATTAATCTAATGAATCAATAAGACTCCTAATTGGATTAGGATTGAAGAGTTCAATTGAGTCAAAATTGATTTAAGTTCTAATTAGATTAGGACTTACCTAGATTGGATCCTAATTGGTTCACCCTTGGGCTAAGCCTAATTGGATTAGGGCTTGACCACATTAGGGCATTCCAAACCCTACTTAATGTGGATTAGGGTTTACCATGAGGAGGGGCATATGCCCCTCCCTTTTCCATGTGGAGAAGGGTGAAGAGAGGGGGCCGGCGCCCCCTCTTGGAAAGTAGTCAAGGGCTCCTAACTTGTAGGAGCCCTTCATGCTTATAAAAGAGGGACTAGGGCCGGCGCCCTAGATGCAACCTTCCTCCTCTTCAAGCCGTGGCCATCCCTCTCCTCTCCTCTTGTTTCAGCCGCAAGCAAAGGGAAAAGCCAAGAGGTGTCTTGGCGGCATCCTCTTCCTCCCTTCCTTCATCCAACGCAAGGAAGAAAAGAAGGCTGCGTGGGGATTCTTCTTCTTCCTCTTCTTCATCCTTCTTCTTCCTCCTCTCAAGAACAATCAAGGGTTGAAAGAAAGAGAGGAGATCAGCCATCAAAAGTTATATCTGCAAGGGAGCTAGCACCCCGGTGAGATAGAAAGCTTGGATCGGTTCCTGCTTCGTGTGGATACCCGTAGAGGCCGGGCACTTGAACGGCTTCAAGCGAACCTTCATCCAAAACCACGATCATCAGTTTGCGGTGATCATCTACCCACACAAGGTGAAGATCTGATTTTTCTAAAGGTTTTAAAAGTTTTAATTCTTATCTAACTACGAACGGTTCATGAAACAACGTTCATGCGATGAACGTCGATCCCGCACATGCCTCTTCCGCTGCCATCTGAATTTTTTGAAATATCAGCGGCATGGGCGGGTTCCCAACATTATCTTGGAGTCGACTCGGCTCTCAGAGTCCGCAAACTGATCCTCTGTCTTTGGAGTTGAACTGCCTTGGAGTCGACTCGGATTATCTTGGAGTCGACTCGGCTCTCAGAGTCCGTAAACTGATCCTCTGTCTTTCAAGTTGCACTGCCTTGGAGTCGACTCGTACTTTGTTGGGGTCGACTCGGCTAACTTGTGGTCGACTCTCGTATTCTCGGAGTCGACTCGTTCACAGAGTCACTTTGTTTGGTTTTCTGCCTTTCAGTCTGCTTTCCTCTGAGAGTCGACTCTTGCTTGTTTAGGAGTCGACTCGCCAAACGTTGGAGTCGACTCGAATTCTTCTGGAGTCGACTCGGTAATAGGATCCAGAAAATACTTCTCTGTCCTTCTGTCTGTTACTCCTTGGAGTCAACTCGAAACTGTCGGGAGTCAACTCGATAAGCATCGGAGTCGACTCAAAACCATTGGAGTCGACTCGGTGACAGGGTCTGAGATTCATCTTTCTGTCCTTCTGTCTATTCTCAGTCGGAGTCGACTCGTAGTGTACCGGAGTCGACTCGAGCTCGTGCTAGAACCTCTGAAATACTTAGAGTCGACTCGTACTCTTACGGATTCAACTCGAGCTTCAGACTTTGGCTTAAATTAGTTCAACACTTAGCCAAATGACTTTGAACAAAGGCTCGATGCTATTAAAGATAAATTCACATATATTTGCCTGAAACTCTAGATTGAATTCATTAGTATAACTTGAAATATACTCAAATATTTTGAGCTCATCAAAATCAAATAGGGGTATAACCAATCACTCCACAATCTTCCTCTTTTTGATGATGACAAAACATTGAGTATTTGTAAAGTGAATTGCTCAACCAAAAGGTGATTTATAGTAAATTTTTGAAATGAATTCAAATGTCTAGTCATTTAATTTATCCAAAATTGAAAGGTATGAATCAGTAAATCCTGAAATTAAAGCTTTCCCTTTCATTTGGAATTATATAAGCCTTCATATCATGCAATCAATTGTTTGGCTTATATGTGTTTAATGAATTTGCTTTCTTAAGATTTCAGATTCCCCTCCTCAATATATGCATTCAATTTTATTTGGGTTCTCTGAATTTTCTTTTAATGTCTTGAAGCTTTTGATCTTAAATTCTTACTTTCAGATGGAAAAGCTGACAATTTGTTCTTGAGTATGATTCAACTAATCTCCGAATATTCCTTGAATAGATTCTGAAGATCACTCCTTGAGGAGCCCCAACAGAGAGATAATGAGCCTCGAGGTATCGAATCCACTAAGAACAAATTACATTTTGCTTTAAGATTGTTCTTTAAGGTTGTTCTTTTTAGTGATTCCCTTTACATTTCAATTCATATTTTCTTCCCCTTTTTGTCATCATAGCAAAAAGGCACAAAACACAGAAAAGAACTCAAATTGCACAATTTTGAAAGGAAATTTCTACTCATTGTATTAAAGTTAGATTTGAGTACAAGTGTGATTACATAACAGAAAAAAGTCCTCAATGGACTGTACATCATAAAATCAGATAAAAATACACTAGGTTTTCTTTGTAGTGGAGGATGTGGCTCCCGTACTCAGTCTAGTGTGTTTCATGACCATGCTTAGCCCCTCAAAGACGTTCCCTAGTTGTGCGATGATTTCCGAGGTGGCCCTAGACTGTATCGAAGTGAATTGGGTCAGACTTTCTTGGAGGGTGTCAAGTTTGGAGATCAAGGCATGTGCTAGCCTTTCTGCACCCTGAGTTTGGCTACCAAGTTCATTTCTGATGCTATCTCGCATTTTCCTCGTGTCATCCTTTACGTCGCTCATATTCCAATATTGAGCTTGGACAAGGCTTCTGATGTTGTAGATTTCCTCCTTTAGGACTGCAACCATCTTAGACACAGCTGCTAAGGAGGGGACTATCTCGGTGGAGGGAGCAGTCTGAGGACCTCGTAGCTCCCTCAGCAGATCATCCCTCAGCTCCCTCACTATCTCCTGCCTCAACTCTCGGAGCTGCTTAGAAGATATCCGAACCTCCAGGGGCTGCTGCTGAGAAGGTGGGGCAGTGGAGGTGGAGGGCTCAGTATGGATAGGACCAGAGGTGGAAGAAAAAGTGGGAGAAGCTATGTCATGATCCTGGTCATGATCAGGACTGGGTGAGTGATGAGTGGTAGGGTCAGATGGTATGGATGTGGATGGTCTCCTAACCCAGACTCCCTCGACTTTATGGAAACCCATACGATGGAGAGTCCCCTCACCCATGCGATCTGTATGACGTAGTGAGAGAGAGGGTTCCCCCTCAGGGATAGGGACCTCTAACTCTCTAAAGATAAGTGTGAATAGCATGCCATATGGGAGACTCAACCTAGGTTTATCTAGGGTTCACAGATATACTTGTAGATGAGTTTAGGGAAGTTGATAGGAATGTCTTGGAGTATGTGGAACATCAATGCTAGGTCTCTCTCAGAGATAAAGTCAAATCTACCAGTTTTGGGAAAGAGAGTCCTAAAAATGATACTTAGGAGGAGCCGCATTTCAGCTGAAAGCTGATTTGCAAACACCTCCTCTATAGGGGACTGAGGGGGACTCTCTAAGACGGCCGTAAGGGCCTCAGTCCTATCATGGGGATGAGTGGGAAAGATCCCCTCTCGGGAGAGATGGAGGACTCGAGCAATGAAGTCCTCCGAGATAAATATAGGGACACCCGCTACTGTTCCCTGGATACCACCACTACCTCGGGCTACTGTCCTATAAAATTTCCTAACTAACCCTGGGTAAGTAGGGAGGTCTAAAGAACAGAACAACTCTAACCCTTGAGCCCTAAGATGATGCCCTAAGGTGAACCCATCCCGGGAGAGGAAGTCAAAGTTGACTTTCCTCCCGGTAGAGACTGCCCTCCCGGCACACGGACGCGAGGGAACCGGCCTAGGCGGGGAAGGAACCGGAGGTGGTGGCCTCACGGGTTCGTTCCGTGCCTTGGACCGTCGCTCGGCGCCGCTCACAGAGAGAGGTCTCTTCCGGCTCGGGACAACGACTTTTCTAGGCATTTTGACCTACAAACCGAGGGATGGATAAGAGAAATGGAAGAAAACTCGAGGGAGAGGACCTAGAACGGGTCGGAGATGAGGTCGGAGACGACTCTAGGGTTTTGGAACCGTGGCGGCTAAGAATAGAAGTGAGGAGTAAACATTTCGATTAGGGTTAAAAATCGGATTTCCGACCTCGAGTCGACTCCGGTAAGTTGCGAGTCGACTCGACTTCGAGTCGACTCCTAAATATGCGCGAGTCAACTCGCCCACGAGCCGACTCTAAACTCTATTCGAGTCGACTCGAACTCTAGCACATAACCAACAAACTTGTTATTACTGTGCCAAAGGAGAGAGCTATGGACATATCTAAGATTTAAGAACTGATTTGATGACCATAGATAAGAAATCCTATGTCTAACATAAGCTAATCATCAAAATCAATCAATTAGAGGGAAGTATCATAAGAATGGATCAATCACTCCTAACCCTCTTCTAAGAATACAAAATCGATCTTCACATAAGGGTTTAGTGAAGATATCAGCAAGTTGATCATCAGTGCAAACAAATTCAAGCACTACATCACCATTTAATACATGATCTCTTATGAAGTGATGTCTTATCTCAATATGTTTAGTTCTTGAGTATTGAATTGGATTTTTAGTTAGATTTATGGCATAGTATTATCACAATTTATGAAAATCTTATCTTGTTTAATGCCATAATCTTCAAGTTGTTGCTTGATTCATAAAATTTGAGCACAACAACTCCCGGCAGCAACATATTCGGCTTCAGTCATAGATAGTGCAATCGAGTTTTATTTCTTGCTAAACCACGAAATTAAGTTTTCTCCTAAAAATTGACAAGACCCGCTGGTGCTTTTTCTATCAAGTTTACAACCAGCGAAGTCTGAATCAGTATACCCTATTAAATTTATGCTTGATTCTTTAGAATACCATAGACCTATGTTTTTTATTCCTATGAGATATTTAAAAATTCTCTTAACTGCAATTAGGTGTGATTCATTAGGATTAGATTGATATCTAGCACACATGCATACACTAAACATAATATCAGGTCTACTTGCTGTAAGATATAGTAAAGATCCTATCATACCTCTATACAGCTTTTGATCAACTGATTTACCTGATTCATCTTTGTCTAGTTTGCATAATGAGCTCATGGGGGTGCCAATTGCCTTATTTCCATCCATATCAAACTTCTTTAGCATTTTCTTGATGTATTTAGCTTGATTGATGAAAATTCCTTTCTTGGATTGTTTGATTTGAAGTATGAGGAAGTAGTTCAATTCTTCCATAATACTCATCTCAAATTCACTCTGCATTAACTCACCAAACTCTTCGCAAAGGCGATTGTTAGTAGCACCGAAAATAATATCATCTACATAAATCTGCACTACCAGTATATTTTTGTTTTTCTTTTTCAAAAACAGAGTTGTATCAACATTTTCTCTAGAAAATTCATGGCCTCATAGAAATTTGCTAAGTCTTTCATACCATGCTCTAGGGGCTTATTTTAGACCATAAAGTGCTTTGTTTAGTTTATAAACATGATTGGGGTATTGATGATTCTCAAAACTAGGAGGTTGTTCTACATAAACTTCTTCATTAATATACCCATTCAAGAAAGTACTTTTTACATCTATTTGGAATAATTTGAAATCTTTATTGCATGCAAATGCTAGTAACAATCTAATTGCCTCAAGTCTAGCTACAGGAGCAAAAGTCTCATCAAAATCTATACATTCTTCTTGATTATAGCCCTTTGCTACTAGTCTAGCCTTGTTTCTAATCACAATTCCATTTTCATCAAGTTTATTTTTGTATATCCATTTAGTTCCTATTATTGACTATTCAGTGGGTCTTTCAACTAAGTTCCATACTTTATTTCTTGTAAATTGGTTAAGTTTCTCTTGCATAGCATTTATCCAATTTACATCACTTTCAGCTTCTTCTATGTTCTTAGGTTCAAAGTGTGAGACAAATGCAAGATGATTATTTAAGTTCCTAAGAGATGCTCTAGTTCTAACAGATTGCGATGGATCACCTAAAATTAATTCTTTAGGGTAACCATGAGCATACCTCCAAGCCTTAGTAAGCCCATGATCAACAATTACCTCTTGGCTTGTTGAAGTTTCTCCACTTTGCTTCCGTTCATTCTCTTGTAATGTCATATCATCTATCCTTTTCTCAAGTATTCCTGCATCATCATCAAGAGCTACTCTCTTGCTAGAAGAGACATCATTAGTATCATCAAAAACAATATGTATAGACTCTTCAATAACAAGGGTTCTTTTGTTGAAGACTCTATAAGCTTTACTTGATGTAGAATATCCCAAAAAGATACCTTCATCAGATTTAGAATTAAATTTGCCTAAGTTATCTTTGCCGTTATTATGAATGAAACACCTACACCCAAAAATATGAAAATAGTTTACTCTGGGCTTTCTATCTCTCCAAAGTTCATAAGGTGTTTTCTTTATAATTGGTCTCAATAAAACTCTATTTAGTATATGGCAAGATGTGTTAATTGCTTCACCCCAAAAATACTTAGGAAGATCACTTTCACATAACATAGTCCTGGCCATTTTCTATAGAGTTTTATTCTTTCTTTCTACCACTCCATTTTGTTGTGGAGTCCTAAGTGCAGAGAAATTATGAGTTCTCCCCTTTTTACTATAGAATTCATCAAATAGATGATTTTCAAATTCCGTTCCATGATCACTCCTAATAGCTATAACTGAAGCATTTCTTGAGTTAGTTACTTCCTTATGAAATTTCTTAAATACTGAAAATACTTCATCTTTATGAGCTAAAAACATGACCCATGTGTATCTAGAAAAATCATCTACAATGACAAGACCATACTTGTTTCCACCAAGGCTTGTGGTTCTAGTTGGTTTAAAAAGATCCATATGTAGTAGTTCAAGGGGTCTAGCAGTAGAGACACAATTTATGGATTTAAAAAAACTTCTAGATTGTTTGCCATATTGACATGCTTCACAAATTTTATTTTTCTCAAATTTTAGCTTTGGCAAACCAATCACTGAATCTCTTTTAACTAATTTTGATATTGTATCCATACTTGCATGACCTAATTTACGGTGCCATAACCAACTTGCATCATTGACTTTAGAATCACTAGCTACTAGGCAACGGCTATTATTGGCGAGATCTTTAAGATCTACTACATAAACATTGCCACGTCTTATTCCTTTGAATACTAAGCTATTGTCAATTGAGTTGGTTATGATGCATAGAGATGGCTTAAACAGAACATCAAAACCTCTATCACATAATTGACTAACGCTAAGTAAGTTATGCTTAAAACCATCTACAAATCGTACATTATCAATGAAGGTTGAAGAGGTGATTTGTACTTTACCTATACCAACGATGTGACCTTGGTTATTGTCTCCAAAGATCACTGCACCTCCCTTGTTAGGCTCTAGGGTGAAGAATTGCTCCTTATCATCCGTCATGTGTCTTGAGCAGCCACTATCCAAGTACCAACTATTTTTGTAGACCTTGACTGCAAGACACTCCTACACAAGAAAATCATACAATTTTAGGTACCCAAGTTTTCTTGGGTCCTTCATGGTTAGTAATGTTGGTTCCTTTTGGAATCCAAACCTTTTTAATTTTTCTTTTAGCTTCTACTTTCCTATGGTCACACACATTAGCTTTATGTCCTACTTTTTCACAGCAAAAACAGGTTATATTTTTAGTTTTACTTTCCCCAGCTTTTACAAAATAGTTTTTAAGAAACTTTTGCTTATTCTTAGGCTTATACCCTAAACCAGCTTTACTAAATACAGCTCTTTGACTATTAAGTATGATATCTAGTTTTTCAGAACTAAAGGTAAACTTCTCAACTATAGGTCTATACTTTTCAAGTTCTTTTGTTAAGTTTAGTTTTTTTGTTTTTAGTAAATTTAGATCTTTTGTAAAGTTATCTTTTAGAGTTCGGTTACTGTTTTTAAGTTCTAAAACTTTCTTAGTTAGTCTTTTGTTATCTTTAATTAAGGTATTAGTTTTTTGAGTTAATATTTGGTTGCTTGTTTTAAGTTCTAAATTTTCTTTGATGATAGAATTCTTTTCCTTAATTAATTTATCGTACTTATGGGAGTGAGATTGATTAGTTAGTTTTAATTCTTTATTTTTAAGATTTATTGTCTTATATTCATCCATTAGTTCATTAAAAGCATCATACAATTCATCAAAGGTAAAATCTAAATACGTTTCAGATGTTACCTCATTTTCATTTGCCATAAAATAGAAGTTGGCCTTTTCCTCTTGTTCCTCATCCGATGATGATGATGATGAATCGGAGTTCGTCAAAGTGGAGACGAGAGCTTTCTTTTTCTTGTACTTGCTGTTCTTCTTAAGCAAGGGACAGTCCATTCTGAAATGTCCCGGCTTCTTGCACTCATAGCAAGCGGTTCCCTCACTTTTCCTTTCCTTACCTTTGTCCTTGTTGTGGAAGCTTGAGGAACCTCTCTTCTGATGAAAAGACTTCTTCTGGTTGATGAATTTTCTGAACTTTCTCATGAGAAGAGCTTCATCATCATCTCCCTCATTATCTTCTTCTTCACTGCTACTGCTGCAAGAGGGAACTTTGTTAGAAGAAGTAGATTTAAGTGCAATTACCTTTTTCTTGTAGGAGGACTCTTCTTCACTGTGTTGCTTCATTGTCAGCTCGTGTGTCATCAATGATCCAAGGAGCTCCTCGAGTGCCAGCTTGTTCAAGTCTTTGGCTTCTTGGATCGCTGTTACCTTGGCTTCCCATGACCTTGATAAGGATCTAAGAATTTTTCTGACAAAGTCACTGTTAGTATAACTTTTGCCAAGGTTTTTTAGGCCATTGACAATATCAGTGAATCTAGTAAACATGCATGTGATAGTTTCATTTGGTTCCATCTTAAATAGTTCATACTTATGAACAAGCATGTTTATTTTAGATTCCTTGACTTGATTTGTGCCCTCATGAGTCACTTCAAGTCTGTCCCATATCTCTTTTGCAGAATTACAAGTAGAGATCCTATTGAATTCATTATGGTCTAAGGAACAATAGAGTACATTCATGGCTTTGGCATTTAATTGTGCCTTCCTTCTATCATTGTCATCCCAATCTTTTTCAAGCTTGGGTATAGCAACGTTGTCTACATAAATAGAAGAAATGTATGGTCCATTAACTATGATGCTCCAAACATCATAGTCTTGGGCTTGGATGAATATCCTCATCCTAGCCTTCCAATAGGTATAGTTAGTTCCATTAAAGAATGGAGTCCTATTGGTGGATTGCCCCTCACTAAGAGAGGATCCAATAGGGGTTGTCACTTTTTAATCTTTTACTCTAAAAAAAAATGAGAGCACCTGCTCTGATACCACTTGTTGCCCAAGAAGACAACCCAAGAGGAGGGGTGAATTGGGTTATGATTTAAATTTCGACCAATTAAAAACTACGTTTGGTTAATATTCAATTCTATTGCAAGTATTCCGGTTAAGTAACTATATGCAATGAAAGATTAGAGAGAGTGTAAGAGAGAGTGCAGCAACCAACACAAACACAAAATAATTTATAGTGGTTCGGAGCTAACCCCTGCTTCTACATCCACTCCCTAAGCTACACTTGGGAGTTCACTATAATCCCTCGGATTACAGCCGGTTGTTTTACAAGTTCAAAACCCAACTTGTTGTTTTACGAGATCCCAACGAACTCGGTCGGTTTTCACAGGCTCACCGACTAGAACCACCCGATTATTTTTCCGAAATCACAATCGAACCCTTACACCGTTGGTTTTAACCTTGGCTCACCAACAAACCTTACAACCCTTGATTCAATCTCCTGATTGAATCAAGTAAGAAAATAGTTTGGAAAAAGTTACAAGGAAAGCTTCTTAATAAGCAAATATTAACCAATATGAATAAAGTAGAGTTAGAAGCCCTCAAACAGATTTTGGAAGAGGAAGAAGGGGCTTCTCGAACTTTGAGTCTCCTCTTTGAGTGCACTGAAGATCTGATGTCAGAGGAAGAGCCTTGAATGCGAAGGAAAGACTTCTAGGAATGTATTGAATGCGTTTCTTCCTTCTTTTGCTTGTCTTTTCTCTCAATAGACTCTTGGTAGATGGAAAACACTTAATGCACAAATGGAGTGACTCTCTTAGTGTCTACTACTGTTCACTCTGGCTATTTAAGCAGTCCCCTTTGAAAACTAGCCGTTAGACACTGATTTGTGGTCGTTCTGCACAATTTGCAACTCCTGACAATGTATCCGTTGGAGTCGGAGTCGACTCGCTCGATCTAGAGTCGACTCGGCTGTTCCTGCAGTCGACTCTTGCTTTACTGGAGACGACTCGTCCACTGTTCGGGATTTGAATTAAAGTGCTGTCCCATTCTAGAGTCGACTCGGCCAAACCTGGAGTCGACTCGCCAATATTCGGAGATGACTCGGCACTTTTGGAGACGGCTCGTTCTCAGGGTTCCAGAGATCTATATTTCTGCATTTCTTTCTCGAATCAACTCAGATTATCTGGAAGTCGACTCGGCTCTCAGAGCCCGAAAACTGATCCTCTGTCTTTGGAGTTGAACTGCCTTGGAGTCGACTCGGATTATCTTGGAGTCGACTCAGCTCTCAGAGTCCGCAAACTGATCCTCTGTCTTTGGAGTTGAACTGCCTTGGAGTCGACTCGGATTATCTTGGAGTCGACTTGGCTCTCAGAGTCCGCAAACTGATCCTCTGTCTTTTGAGTTGCACTAGCTCGGAGTCGACTCGTACTTTGTTGGGGTCGACTCAACTGACTTGGGGTCGACTCTCGTATTCTCGGAGTCGACTCGTTCACAGAGTCACTTTGTTTGGTTTTCTGCCTTTCAGTCTGCTTTCCTCTGAGAGTCGACTCTTGCTTGTTTAGGAGTCGACTCGTCAAATGTTGGAGTCGACTCGAATTCTTCTAGAGTCGACTCGGTAACAGGGTCCAGAAAATACTTCTCTGTCTTTCTGTCTGTTACTCCTTGGATTCGACTCGGAACTGTCGGGAGTCAACTCGGTGAGCATCGGAGTCGACTCGAAACCGTTGGAGTCGACTCGGTGATAGGGTCTGAGATTCATCTTTCTGTCCTTCTGTTTGTTCTCAGTCGGAGTCGACTCGTAGTATACCGGAGTCGACTCGAGCTCGTGCCAGAACCTCTGAAACACTTAGAGTCGACTCATACTCTTACGGAGTCGACTCGAGCTTCAGACTTTGGCTTAAATTAGTTCAACACTTAGCCAAATGACTTTGAACAAAGGCTCGATGCTATTAAGGATAAATTTATATATATTTGCCTGAAACTCTAGATTGAATTCATTAGTATAACTTGAAATATACTCAAATGTTTTGAGCTCATCAAAATCAAATAGAGGTATAACCAATCACTCCACAACTTTGCAGCCCTTTTCTTTCCCTTGCACTGGATGAAGCAAAGGAGGAGGGAGGAGGCCGCCAAGCTTCTTTCTTTTCCTCTTCTTGCTTGCGGCTGAACCAAGGAAAGGGGAGAGGGAGGCGTACGGCCACAAGGAGGAGGACTTCTATTGAATGCCCTAGGTGCCTCCCATACCCCTTTATAAAGCAAGTGGAGCTCCTAACTTTTAGGAGCTCCTTGATTGATTTCCAAGAGGGGCGCCGGCCCCTCTTGTGTTGCTGCACCAAGGAGAAAAAGGGGGAGGGGCGCAAACCCCTCCCTCATGGTTAACCCTAATCCTCCTCTAAGGAGGGTTGGGATGCCCTAATGTGGCTAAGACCTAATCTAATTAGGCTTAGTCCAAGGGTGAACCAATTTTGGGTTTGATCCATGCAATGTCCTAATCCAAGTAGGATTCGTGTTTTAAGTCCAATTAATCAATTCCCATTGTTCCTTCTTCAACTGATTATCAATCGAATTGATTACTCATGATTCATAATCACATTTCAACCATCGGATCGGTCAATACTTCTAGTGTGTAAGACCCCATAGGTTCTATTCTGACTGGTAGCGAGATATATTGCAATCTCTATCACAATATCATTGAAAACTCCTTTCAATGGGTTGGAACAGTTCCAACTCAACTCATCAGGGTTTATCGATCATCGAGATATTCCCTGTGAGTCTCACCATCCACCAGTGACACCTAGCAGCATGTAGTGGCTACCTAGCAGAATGAAATAATGAACTTCTAGGTACAGTTATTGTATGATATAGTCCTACTATCATGGATCCCTGCAGGACGGAGGTCATGGACAACTCGTCAAACTCCTTTCGTCTGTCATATGTCAAGATTTATTCGACTTAAGTTCGAGAGTGAAAAACTCTTTCTTCACTATGCATACTGCCCCGGCCAAGGTCTTACAAACTCAATCTTATAAATCACATAGGATCTCTCCTTATCTATCAAGGTCGATAGATTCCATATAGGTGCATACCCTACTCCTACAGTGAACCTACTGCAGCCAATCTACACTGTATGGACCCATATGTCTAGAGACTATGTATTCATGCAGTCAAACTACAATAACCTCACTGTGAGTAGCCGAAGCACCGCAGATCAAAGGACCAGTCACACTACTGCAACATCAAGCAAGTCACTGACGAGTGGATAGACATCCAAGTAACTTCTTATCTTGGTCACGCTCAGTACCCTTGTTCTTAACAAGTACCTGCACTATTACTTCAGTGTCGCCACACCGTGGACTCGAGTCTCGTCCATCCATAAGAAAAGCAATGTGTGCACTGATCTCATCGGATTGATCACCGTCCTCGTGATGATCCATTGATCAGGAGCATTCAGAATTTAATCACCAATGATGCATGGCTCAAATTCTTAACTCTTAAGAATATGCATCATCATCTTATTAATTCTTGGACGATTCATAGATACATAAACAATATGAATGAAAAAGATGCCTTTTATTTATTCAATAATAAATAATCAAGTACAAATTTATGTCCTAGAATTAATAATATGTCAGCCAGATTGGCTTCTAGGGCATACATCTAACAAATGCAGCCCCACGCCTCCTCTTAGATAGCATATGGAGCTCCTAATTTGTAGAAGCTCCTTGATTGATTTCCAAGAGGGGCTCCGGCCCTTCTTGTTGTGCCGCACCAAGAAGCAAAAGGAGGAGGGGCGTGAGCCCCTCCCTCTTGTCTTGCCCTAGTCCTCCTCTAAGGATGATTAGGAGGCCGCTATTTGGTTTAGTCATAATCTCATTAGGCTTTAACCAAATCATGAACCATTTGGGTTTAATCTAGGTAAGTCCTAATCCAATTAGAACTCAAACCAATTTTGACTCAATTGAACTCTTCAATCCTAATCCAATTAGGAGTCTTGTTAATTCATTAGATTAATAATTAATTAGGACTTAAAAAATCCTAATCCAATTAGGATTTATTCAATTTTAGTCCAAATCCAATTAGGACTCTAATTTGAATCCGAAGTCCTAATCTAATTAGGACTTCTAGGAATCCTATTCTAAGTAGGAATCCATATTGAATTCAAAATCCTAATCTAATTAGGATTTGTAGGAATCCTACTCCAAGTAGGACTCCTAGTCCTAGTCCAAGTAGGATTTCCAATCCTAATCCAACTAGGACTCCAGGAATCCTACTCCAAGTAGGATTCGTGCTTTAAGTCCAATTAATCAATTCCCATTGTTCCTTCTTCTACTGATTATCAATCGAATTGATTACTCGTGATTCATAATCACCTTTCTGTTAGAAAACCCAGCCCATGCCGCTGAAATTTTTAAACAAATTCAGATGCAGCGGAAGAGGCATGCGCAGGATCAACCGTTCATCGCATGAACGTTGTTCAAGAACCGTTCGTAGATAGTGTTGCCCAAGGTGACAACCCAAGAGGGGGAGTAAATTGGGTTTTCTAAAAATTATATTCCCTAATTTTTACTTTAAATTGAATGCAGCGAAATGATAAGATGTTATTTACTTAAGGTCTAGGCAATTGCAAGTAAAGTAGTGGAAAATTAAGCTAGAGCAATTATACTATGGGTTTAGGGTGCAATTGATCTAAAATTAACTTATAGTTGTATGATCAATTTCAATCTATGTGTATGGTAAGAATGGAGTGGAAGCTAAGCAAATTCTAAACAATTACTTATAACTCTATAGAAAACAAAGCTAGAGATACTACACAATCAAGTATGAATGTAAGGCATGAAACATAAGAGATAAGGCATTACAAACACAAAGATGTATAGTGGTTCGGTGCACCCCAGCACCTACATCCACTTCCCAAGACCTCTTGGGAATTTCACTATAATCCTCCAGATTACAGCCGGTTGTTTTACAAGCTCACAACCCAACTTGTTGTTTTGCGAGATCACAACGAACTCGGTCGGTTTTCACAGGCTCACCGACTAAAACCAACCGATTGTTTTCACGGGCTCACAATCCAACCCAGTTGGTTTTCCCAAAGGCTCACCAACCACAACCTTACAACGATTGTTTTTCGGGTTCACAATCAACCCAGTTGGTTTTTCCAAAGGCTCACCAACCACAACCTTACAACATTGGTTTTCCCTTTGGCTCACCAACAAACCTTAACCCCTTGATTCAATCCCTTGATTGAATCAAGTTACAAGATATTAGAGCAAGAGTTTAAATCAAATACAAGCTTCTCAAATAAGCAAATATGGCAAATATAAACAAATGGAGTAAAGAGAAGCTCTCAAACGAATTTTGAAGATGAAGGAACTCGGCTTCTTCTTTACTTGACCCTCTTCTAATTTGGCACGAAGTAGAGGATCACCAAGGCAGCACACGGATGGAGAGGAAGCTTTGGGATTCACTTGGATGCTCTTCTTCTCTCTATTTTACTTTGAATGGCCCTTTTGTGCTTATGGGAGATTTCCCTTGTAATCTCTTTGAAATCTCTTCCCTAAATGTTCTCTCCCACTTCCATACCCTCTTCCCTAGCTCTCCTCTTGATTTTATAGCTTTAGAGGGAGTGGAAACAAAAATCTAGCCATTAGAGACAAAAATAGAGCCGTTGGAATCAAGAAAAAACTAGCCGTTATGCCTCCCAGCGTGCTCGAGTCGACTCGGCTGAAGTAGGAGTCGACTCGGCTGAAACAGGGGTCGATCTGTGAATAGTAGTCTGCCGACACTGTAGCTGGGAGTCGGCTCCGCACTGTAGCGCTGAAGTTGGAGTCGGCTCGAGATCACTGTAGCGCTGAAAATCAACTTTCTGTCTTTTTGTTTGTTCTCAGTCGGAGTCGACTCGTAGAGTGCCGGAGTCGACTCGAGCACTATTTCTTGAAACTCTAGAGTGCCAGAGTCGACTCTAAACTTCCCGGAGTCGACTCGAGGACTATTCTTTTGAATCTTTCTTTGAATTTGCTCCTCCAACTTAAATCCTTTGAACTTGAAACTTGGGCCAATAAATTGTAGCTTTCTTCTAACTTTTCTTGAGAGCTTTTGAGGCCTTCTTGTATTTTTCCAACTTGCTATGTTCCTTGCAAAATAAATTATCTTTCTTCTTGCAACACAAACATTAGTAATTATACTTAAAGGTTTTGTGATCATCAAAATCAATCTTTAACTCAATCTTTGGATCATCAGTCTCCCCCTTTTTGATGATGACAAAACTTGTAGTATGTGCAATATAAAATATATTGTGTTCTAGGACTAATGCATAGCTAAGTTGCATGAAGTAGAAAACATATATATTTAAAACATACTTCATGATAATGCTTTAGATTTAATCAGCTTAACACAATCAACATATTTCAATTTAAGCTGATTTGTATTCAATTCAAAACATAAAGCATTATGAGCATATACTTAGATATTTCTCCCCCATTTTGACAACATCAAAAAGGTTGCAAGATAATGAAACATTATTTGTACTCTGATTTGTATGTCAAATCATTGCAAGAATATGAATCATATAACTCAAGGCAATAATATTAGAAAAAGATTAATGAGCATAGATCAGAGCCAATTATAATGAGAACACATCGAATGTGGTTCCAAAGATAGTTTTCAAATCGAGTGTAGGTGGAAACTTTCTCAAGTTAATTCAAGAAGTACCAAGAATGATATTCAAAGAAAGCACGAATGAAATCTAATCATTCTTTAATAATAAGTATGAAAGCTTGTTCATTTAAGATCTTTTGCCCAATATATTAAGTATTTTAGCAACATGAGAGCAATTAAACTAATTTTCTTTTTGAAGTATAATAGCAATATATTAAGTATGATTTCAAAATTCTTTTATTCCTTTAAAAATAAGTACATTTTGATACATATAATAATGAATTGGCACAAAATTGAAGTTCTAAAGAGCAAGCCAATAAGAACTCATTAGTGAATTCCAAAATAGATTTTCTAAGAGATACTCAATGAAATTCAACATTATTCTCCCCCTTTTTCATTAAGCTAGAGGCTCTTAAGATCAACTGTTTGAATTGCAATTTGGTTCATGATTTATGCATAAGATATATTAACCAAATAACAAGCCTCAAGGTGTATCATAAAGATTTGTATATTTAAATTTCAGATGATACTTATTGGAGAGTATTAGGATCACTTCTCATTCAGTGTTCTTTCTCTCTCCTTTAGTTATGGATTTATGCGATTAAGTTCCATATGATCTCTCCCTCTGAAATTTTCTTTCTCCCCCTTAATTATTCATTCCATTTAAGAGTTTAAAATTTGAAGATAGTGTCCAATAAAATTGTCAAACTCGAAAATATATGTTCAATATATTCTATTTCCATAAAGCTCAAATTTTGAGATAAAACAACCTTTATACAACTCATCTCAAGGTAAAAGCTTATTATGTATTCATGAAGTCATGCAACACAATGAGGTTCATCAAAATCAATCCATAAAGCATTCAAAATATTCATCAAATGGACGTGACATTTTGGATAAGATACAGAATGCATTTAGATTGAATATCTAAAGCTCCCCCTCAAAAGATGCATTCTTCTTTAATTATTCTATAATATTAAGAATGTAGAGTGATCTAGAATTATTCAAAATTTATAGCAATCACTCTTTTTAATCTTTCAAGAACAAGTTATGCTTCCTCTTAATCTTTGAGAAAATGTACTGAAATATTAATCAGAAAATGATTCATTTGAAGCTCAAATTCTTTCAAAAGCATTTACATTTTCTTTCTTTTAAGAATCATTTGAGTGAGCTGAAATGTTTCTAGACTTAAGATCATTCACTCTCTTAATAATATATATATATATATATATATTGATGGAAGTCTTTAATAATGTAGGAGAGAAAAACATATAGATGATCATTGAAGTATATATATTTATAGAACTCAATTTCTTAATCATAGTTTTTCAGCAATATATACATGAAGCACAATAAATCTTTTTAATATCAAAATAAAATTATATATTTAAAAATATTTGTTTACAATTAAGATCATTGAAAGACACATCATTTAGACCAATATTAGTACACTTTAAGGATAAGAAAAGATATGTTTCGGATGCGTATCGAGACAATCAACCAAGGCGTCAAAATTAATTCTGTTTTTCTTATATTAAAATTTTCATTTAGAAATCATATTGAGTTATTCTCCTAAATGACGTGATCATTGAAGCATATAACTAAGGTTACAAAGATGTAACGATATAAGCATTTTTAAGTTAAGTTTAAGCTTTTATACAAAATCAGATTCTGAATTTTCATAAGAATTTCTAAGAGGGCTTTCACAATTATAATTTGAGATATGTATCTTCTACATTGTAGCTCATCTTAAATCACTAAGATTGAAAACACATATTTCAATAACATTCGAGCACTTTCAGAATCTTTGTATTCAATATTGAGTTTCGATACAAAATAAAGGATATTTTAACAAGTATTAGGACATTATGTATCAAAGTTAGGCAAGTAGAAAGATAGATCAAGATCAATTCATTTTGCCTAAATAGAAATATCCTTCTCTTCTTCTTTTTGTAAATCTATTTAACTTTCAAAGATAATCGTGAATGATAAAACTGAAATTTCTTTTTAATATTACTTAAAAAAAAACTTTATGTAGTATTTTAAACATTCAAGCATTGGAACACAAGTTAGTTTGAGGCAAGGGTGAAGCAAGGACTTGTGGGCAAAGTTAAGACATATTTCAATCAACTTATCCAAGCATGGAGCATTACAAAATATTGAGAACCCATAATTCAAAACATCATGCCACATGCAAAATATATTATGTGTTAAGTCATGCATTAAAATATTAAGAACAAGCATGTCAAGGATCAAAATTAATTCTTTTCGAATTAACTCCCCCTATTTAAACATAATCTTCCACTAATTTCATCCTTAAGGTGTGTTTCCAAGTGATTAATACTTGACTTGATTCTTCTTATATACTTTCATTTATTTTGTCATTCATTTCCTCCTTTTTTGTTGAATTTTTTTTCTTAACCAATTAACGAACATTTTGATATTGTTTTTTATTTTTACTTTAATATGCTCTATACTCTATTTGCTCCCTATCCGGTGGAGTTGGAAGGGGCACGAGGTACTACCACTAGCCTTCCTCTTGTGCCGTCCCTAATATACCCTACACCGAATAGTTGGGTCAAATAGTGCCGGGTACTACCACTAGCCTCCCCATTGGCACCATCCCTATGATGAGCAATATAGAAAGGTTAAAATATTCACTTCAAATTCTCTCTATTTAAGTGTAATTCATTACGGATTTTATCCTTCCAAAAGAATGCTCACACAAGTCTCACAAATGTGCCGAATATATTATGCTTGTTTTGTTTTTCCTTAAGATTGGAGTATTTGCCTTTACTTAGATTTTACTTCTCTTGAATAATATCCATTTTCTTTTCTTTATCTCTCTCTCTTTTTGTTATTCTCAAGTAATTTACATGAAAGAGCAGAATAAAGAAATAATCTTATGTATCATATAGATGTATATCATGCAAACAGCATTTTCATTATGCTCAAGAATTCATAGCTTCTCACAAGTCATTTTAAATCAACATTTTAAGCATATACTTGTGTATTTCATAGTTATGATATAGTTAAAGAAATATTTTAGTTTGAGCAAACCATGAAACAATTTCTAAAAGCATAAATCAATTAATACATATATGGACATGATATCAAAAGATTAATAATTAAAGATTTCAATCATGCCATAATAAGATTTAAGTTATTGACTTTGCTCAGCTAATTTATGAGAGAGGTATCTAAAATTACCGATACATTCTGCATTCTTCAAGTCAAATACCTACTAGATTTCTTATGTGTAAACTTTTGGCTGAAGAAGGTCCTCTCTCTTATTTGCATGTGAATGTATATTGTATCTTACGTGGAGGTGTCCTTCAAGTTGAAATCTCTCATTTTCTTGCTCAAGGATCTTGCAAACTCCTTTTCTTTCTTGAAAGAAAGTCATTAGTTTCTTCAAGATACAAAACATTTATCCAACATATTTTTAACTAGATGACTCAATATAAGATATGACAATAGTTGAATGTTGAGTCACTTTACTCAAGAGATTGCCTAAACATAAGCAAGTACATATCACTTGAACTAAAGAGATAGTTTCATTAACCAAGATGGTTCAAGGACAAGCATGTGAGGCAATAGAAAGATTCATCAAGATCAAATCAATTTCTTATTTTCAAAATCAATTTAGCTTAGATTCTATTTGCTTAAGATAATTATCAATAAGGCATGCTAGCTAAGTTTTGATCAAATTGCCTTAAACAATTATTTCTATCAAAATTCAGATTATGATTCATTTGTTATCAATAAAATATGATTCATTAGAGTTAGATAGAAGTCTTGCACAAGGGCACATAATGAGCATACAATCTGGTCTACTAGCTGTATGATAATACAGTTATTCTATCATGCTTCAATACAGCTTTAAAACAATAGATCTACATTGCTCATCCTTTTCAAATTCTACAAGATGGGGTCATAGACATACCTTCTTAATGCCAATCTTCTATAAGAATTTTTTTGTGGACTAACTTTGGTCAATGAAGATCCCCTTCCTTGTTTATCTTAATTTGGAGTTCGAGAAACAAAATGTTAATTCATTCATTACACATATTTCAAACTCACTTTGCATGAGCTTAGTAAAATCTCCATATAAATCTTCATTAGTAGAACCAAAGATGATGCCATCAATATATGCTTTGAGCAAGCAAGATATCACAAATTCTTCCTTTTTAATGTATAGATTTATCATTATTACTTTTTATCAAAAGGTTACTCAAGCTTTTATATATCATGCTTTTGATGCTTGTTCCAAATCACATATTGCTTTATCATATTTGTAATGAGTGTTTTCAAATAAGGTGGTTATTTTACATAGATCTTTTTTAATAAAATAACCACATAGGAGTGCATTCTACACATTCATTTGACAGAATATAAAACTCATAAAGCAAGCAAATGATAATGGTGATCTTTACTTCTAATCATGCAAGAATTTCATCGAGATCTATTTCATCTTTTCTTAATTTAGTCTTTTAGTAGTTATCAATTTTTCTTCATTAAGTGCATTTCCTAAAAAAAAACTCAATTTGGTTCTAATTATTAACAAATTTTCAGATTGTTATATGTAAAAGATTAACCATATACATATATAATTTGATTTTAGTATCTTGATAATAAATCATTAGTCTCATAAAGAATAAAATGAATTGATATTTCTACAACTAGAATCTTTTCATTGAATGTTCTATATGCATTGCTTGATGAATGATATCCAAAGAAATATTTTTATCTGATTTGGCATTATTTTCAAAAGATTATATCAAGCATAGCATATACTACTGAAAAATATGAAAGATATGCAATAGATCATTTTTTATTTTTCAGAAGATCAAATGGAGTTTTCATCAAAAAATAGATCTAATAGAAACCATATATATGACAAGCAATGATGATAGCTTTTAAAAAAAATTATTTAAGTAGATGACTATCATACAACATTGCCTTTTTCATTTCATCAAGGATTCTATTAATCCTATTTCACTTATGGTGTTCTTGGTGCAGAAACAATTGTATTCACTATTATTTTCTGTGCACAGCAAAATTGGTTTTCAAAACTATGCCATGATACTTCTTTATTTTTATAGTTTGCAAATCTTTTTCATCTGAACCCTTTTTGTGAGTTTGTGCCAATGTAGAAAATATTTCAATTTGAGTGCCAAGAACAAAACTAATGTAAGCTTTTGAAAATTTAGTAATGGAAACAACATCTTTAGATTTAGAAATTGATTTTTGTTTGTTTCCTTAGTTAACATGCATAGTAAACTTTGGCCTTTCAGAAGATACTCTAAGTAAGCCAATGGCAAGGTCTTTTGAGATTAAATACATACTAGCATGAGTTGATTTTATATGCCAAAGATGGTTTCTTTAATCTTGGTATTCATAGTGCATATATTCAAAGGTATACCAAGTACACATTTTCATATCTATGATCGATAAACAATAATGCCATGGATAAAAACTCTCAATCAAGCATATAGAAAATTCATAGATTTATTCTTAATAAATTGATTAATCATTTAGCAACTTATCCAATAGTGAGTAAAGTATACTATAAAATGAAGTGATTTGATTATATTCCCAAAAATATTTTCTATATCACAAAATTGATCAATACTTGCAATTCATATTTTAATCAAATACTAAAGCAAAAATAATGATGAGATGCAAGGGTTACTGATTTCATTATTATTATTTTTTAATTACTTTTCATAAGTATATTTCAAGTTTTATTTTTTTGACGTGTGTCTAGAACACCCATTTGTATGAAAGTTCTATTTGTTCCATAGGTATCTTGGCACACCTACATCTACATCCTCATATTTTCATTTTGGGTACCCAAGCTTGCTAGGGTCCTTGAGAGTTAGGACATATGGTTCCTTTTGGAACCCAAATTTGTTTAATTGTAATAACTTTACCACTTGATTTAATTATGTTAGAACGATAGGTAAAGTTGTTATGCCCATTCTTTTCATGTTTGAAATAAGTTATCTTATTTAATAGTTTGCTTGGTGAATTGATAACCTTTTTCTCTAGAGATTTATTGTTAAGTAAAGGAGTCAAGCCAAGTTTTGATTTATCATAAGCAACATATTGGCTTTCAAACATCATTTTTAATCTTTCTGAACTTACAGTGAATTTTTTAATAAAAGATTTTAATTGGTTAATTTCTTTACTTAAGTTTTGATTTTCTTTAATTAAACTCTGATTTTTTTGAATCAATTGTTCTAAATTTAACCTTAAGCTTTTATTTTCAGAATTTAGTTTATCTTGTATCTCATCACTAGAATTTCTTTCTTTTAAAATTTTCAGATTTAGTTTCTTAAGATTTTTATTCTTTATAGCTAATTTTCTACATTCACCATACAAATCATGAAAAGCATTTAATAATTCATCATAAGAAAATTCTTCTTGAGAATCATTTGATGTAAAAGTAGATTCAGATTTTACCTTATCTTCTTGTGCCATAAAGCACAAGTTAGTTACCTTTTGTAGTTTTTTGGAGCTGAACTGCCTCGGAGTCGACTCGGCTGACTTGGGAGTCGACTCTAGAGCGCTTGGAGTCGACTCGGCTCTCAGAGTCCCCGAAGTTGGTTCTTTGCCTTTTAGTCTTGCTTTTTTCTGAGAGTCGACTCGGACGTAACTAGGAGTCGACTCGCCAAACTTTGGAGTCGACTCGTAACCTTCTGGAGTCGACTCGGTTGCAGGGTCTGAAATACATCATTCTGTCTTTCTTCTGTTACCCTTAGGAGTCGACTCGGAAACGTCGGGAGTCGACTCGGCAACCATCGAAGTCGACTCGAACCTTTCTAGAGTCGACTCGCTGACAGGGTCTGAAAATCTGAGTCTCTGCCTTTCAGACTGTTTTCCTCTAGGAGTCGACTCGGACAAACTGGGAGTCGACTCGGCTGATAAGGGAGATTCTGCAGTTTCACTGTTAGTATGTAATTGAAGCACATGTGAGCTAATCTGAGATTTATCATAAATATTTTTTAAAGTATCCCAGATTTCTTTAGCAGATAAGCATGCAGAAATTTTATTAAATATAGTTTCATGGATAGCACAATATAGTATGTTCATAGTATTATCATTCAATTGTGCTAAGTCTTTTTCATTAACAGTTTGAGAGAGTGTGTGAAGGTCATTTATTATGATATTCCATAAATAATAGTTTTGTGATTGAATAAAAATGCGCATGCGTGCTTTCCAATATGTGTAGTCTATGCCATTAAATAGTGGAGGTCTATCAATTAATTGTCCCTCTTCTAGAAAACTATCTATTTGAGTTGTCATGATCTTTGGCTCTGGATCGTGAGATCAACAATTAACTTTAGAGCACCTGCTCTGATACCACTTGTTGCCCAAGGTGACAACCCAAGAGGGGGGGGTGAATTGGATTTTCTAAAAATTATATTCCCTAATTTTTACTTTAAATTGAATGCAGCGAAATGATAAGATGTTATTTACTTAAGCTCTAGGCAATTGCAAGTAAAGTAGTAGAAAATTAAGCTAGAGCAATTATACTATGGGTTTAGGGTGCAATTGATCTAAAATTAACTTATAGTTGTATGATCAATTTCAATCTATGTGTATGGTAAGAATGGAGTGGAAGCTAAGCAAATTCTAAACAATTACTTATAACTCTATAGAAAACAAAGCTAGAGATACTACACAATCAAGTATGAATGTAAGGCATGAAACATAAGAGATAAGGCATTACAAACACAAAGATGTATAGTGGTTCGGTGCACCCCAGCACCTACATCCACTCCCCAAGACCTCTTGGGAATTTCACTATAATCCGCCAGATTACAGCCGGTTGTTTTACAAGCTCACAACCCAACTTGTTGTTTTGTGAGATCACAACGAACTCGGTCGGTTTTCACAGGCTCACCGACTAGAACCAACCGATTGTTTTCACGGGCTCACAATCCAACCCAGTTGGTTTTCCCAAAGGCTCACCAACCACAACCTTACAACGATTGTTTTTCGGGTTCACAATCAACCCAGTTGGTTTTCCCAAAGGCTCACCAACCACAACCTTACAACATTGGTTTTCCCTTTGGCTCACCAACAAACCTTAACCCCTTGATTCAATCCCTTGATTGAATCAAGTTACAAGATATTAGAGCAAGAGTTTAAATCAAATACAAGCTTCTCAAATAAGCAAATATGGCAAATATAAACAAATGGAGTAAAGAGAAGCTCTCAAACGAATTTTGAAGATGAAGGAACTCGGCTTCTTCTTTACTTGACCCTCTTCTGATTTGGCACGAAGTAGAGGATCACCAAGGCAGCACACGGATGGAGAGAAAGCTTTGGGATTCACTTGGATGCTCTTCTTCTCTCTATTTTACTTTAAATGGCCCTTTTGTGCTTATGGGAGATTTTCCTTGTAATCTCTTTGAAATCTCTTCCCTAAATGTTCTCTCCCACTTTCATACCCTCTTCCCTAGCTCTCCTCTTGATTTTATAGCTTTAGAGGGAGTGGAAACAAAAATCTAGCCGTTAGAGACAAAAATAGAGCCGTTGGAATCAAGAAAAAACTAGCCGTTATGCCTCCCAGCGTGCTCGAGTCGACTCGGCTGAAGTAGGAGTCGACTCGGCTGAAACAGGGGTCGATCTGTGAATAGTAGTCTGCCGACACTGTAGCTGGGAGTCGGCTCCGCACTGTAGCGCTGAAGTTGGAGTCGGCTCGAGATCACTGTAGCGCTGAAAATCAACTTTCTGTCTTTTTGTTTGTTCTCAGTCGGGGTCGACTCGTAGAGTGCCGGAGTCGACTCGAGCACTGTTTCTTGAAACTCTAGAGTGCCAGAGTCGACTCTAAACTTCCCGGAGTCGACTCGAGGACTATTCTTTCGAATCTTTCTTTGAATTTGCTCCTCCAACTTAAATCCTTTGAACTTGAAACTTGGGCCAATAAATTGTAGCTTTCTTCTAACTTTTCTTGAGAGCTTTTGAGGCCTTCTTGTATTTTTCCAACTTGCTATGTTCCTTGCAAAATAAATTATCTTTCTTCTTGCAACACAAACATTAGTAATTATACTTAAAGGTTTTGTGATCATCAAAATCAATCTTTAACTCAATCTTTGGATCATCAGATAGATAAGGATTAAAAACTTTTAAAACCTTTAGAAGATCAGATCTTCACCTTGTGCGGATAGATGATCACCGCAAACTAAAGTTCGTGGTTTAGGATGAAGGTTCGCTTGAAGCCGTTCAAGTGCCCGGCCTCTACGGGTATCCACACGAAGCAGAGGACCAATCCAAGCTTTCTATCTCCCCGGGGTGCTAGCTCCCTTGCAGAGATAACTTTTGATGGCTGATTTCCTCTCTTTCAATCAACTCTTGAATGTGCTTGAGAGGAGGAAGAAGAAGGATGCAAGAGGATGAAGAATCAAAGGTTGCTTGCAGCCTTTTCAATTTCCCTTGCGTCGGAAGAAGGAAGGGAGGAAAGGAGTGCCGCCAAGCCTTCTTTTTCTTCTTCTTTGCTTGCGGCTGAAGACCAAGGGGGGAAGGAGGGTGGCCACGGCTGAGAGGTGAGGAGTTCAATCCTTAGGGCGCCGGCTTCCTTTTCACCCCCTTTTAAGTATCTAGGGCTCCTACAAGTTAGGAGCCCTAGATGTTTTTCCAAGAGGGGCGCCGGCCCCTCTTGTGTTGCCGCACCAATGAAGTAAAGGAGAGGGGCTGATGCCCCTCTTGCTTGGTTAACCTAATCCTCCTCCAAGGAGGATTAGGTGTCCCTCTTATGGTTTAGCCCTTATCTAATTAGGGTTTAACCAAATCATGAATCAATCGGGTTCAATCTTTGTTAGTCCTAATCCAATTAGAACTTGAATGAACCATGACTCAATTGAACTCTTCAATCCTAACCCAATTAGGAGTCATGTTGATTCATGAGATTAATAATTAATTGGGACTTAAGAAACCCTAATCCAATTAGGACCTTTTTAATTTTAGTCCTAATCCAATTAGGACTCTAATTTGAATCCGAAGTCCTAATCCGATTAGGACTCTAGGAATCCTACTCCAAGTAGGAATCCAATTTTAATTCAAAACTCCTAATCTAATTAGGATTGTAGGAATCCTATTCCAAGTAGGAATTCCAGTTCTACTCCAACTAGGATTCCCAGTCCTAATCTAATTAGGACTCTAGGAATCCTACTCGAAGTAGGATTTGTGTTTAAGTCCAATTAATTAATTTCCTTTGTTCCTTCTTCAACTTATTATCAATCGAATTGATTACTTGTGATTCCTAATCACGATTCAACCATCAGATCGGTCAATATTTCTAATGTGTGTGACCCCATAGGTTCTACTCTGACTAGTAGTAAGATATATCATGATCTCTATCACAATATCATTGAAAACTCCTTTCAATGGATTGGAACGATTCCAACTCTACTCATTAGGGTTTATCATGTGATACAGTCCTACTATCGTGGATCCCTACAGGATGGAGGTCATGGATAACTCGTCAAACCCCTTCGTTTGTCATATGTCAAGATTTATTTGACTCGAGTTTGTTAGTGGAAAACTCTTTCTCCACTTTATATTACTGTCCTGGCCAAGGTCTTAGAACTCAGTCTAACAAATCACATAGGATCACTCCTCTTCTATCAAGGTCGATAGATTCCATGTAAGTGCATACCCTACTCCTACAGTGAACTTAATGCAGCCAATCTACACTACAAATACCCATATGACTAGAGACCATGTATGCGTGTAGTCAAACTACAATAACCTCACTGTGAGTAGCTGAAGCACCGCAGGTCAAAGGACCAGTCATACTACTGCAACATCAAGTAAGTCACTGACGAGTGGATAGACATCCAAGTGACTTCTTGTCTTGGTCACGCTCAGTACCCTCGTTCTCTAACAAGCACCTGCACTATCACTTCAGTGTCCCTACACTATGGACTCAAGTCTCGTCCATCCTATAAGAAAGTGATCTGTGCACTGATCGATCGATCACCGTCCTCGTGATGATCCATTGATCAGGAGCATTTAGAAATTAATCACCAATGATACATGGCTCAAATTCTCAACTCTTGAGAATATGCATCATCATCTTATTAATTTCTTGGACGATTCATAGACACATAAATAATTTGAATGAAAAGATGCCTTTTATTTATTCAATAATAAATAGTCAAGTACAAAATTATGTCCCTAGAATTAACAATGTGTCAGCCAGATTGGCTTCTAGGGCATACATCTAACAATCTCCCACTTGCACTAAAGCCAATCAGTCATATATCTAAGCCCCATCTTCTTAAGGTGGGCTTCAGTCTTTTGCTGACTTAGCTGCTTAGTGAACGGGTCTGCCACGTTATCCGCGGAGTCTACTCTCTGCACCTCTACATATTTCTTCTCAACATAGTCGCGTATGAGGTGGAAGCGCCGCTCTATGTGCTTGGACTTCTGATGAGACCTTAGCTCCATAGCTAGTGCTATGGTGCCAATGTTATCGCAGTAAAGTGTTATGGCATCTAATGACATTACACCTAACTCTGCAATGAACTTTTATCCAGAAGGTTTCCACTGCACCCTTAGATACGGCTTAACATTCAGCTTCTAAGGTAGAATCTATAATGATCGGTTGTTTGGAACTCTTTCAATTTACTGAACCACCATTGCACATATTCTGATGTAGACTTTCTATCATCAATATGTGTGCATCCTTCTACATTCAACTCTGATCTTCTCCCAAAGACCAAGAACATGTCCTTAGTCTTCTCAAGTACTTAAGACTGTTCTTCATAGCTATCCAGTGCTTTTTGCCTGGATCTGATTGACATATGCTCGTGACATTCACAGCATGTATTATATCAAGTCATGTACATAGCATGGCATACATGAGGCTCCCTATTGCTGATGCATAGGGGATCTTGCTCATGTGTTGAATCTCTTCAGATGTGTTGGGGCACATCTTCTTGTAGAGATTAATTCCATGCCTTAGGGGTAAGAGACCCCTTTTAGAGTTTTCCATGCTGAACCTTTTCAGCACTTCCTCTATATACATTTTCTGTGATAGGCCAAGCATCCTTTTAGATCTATCTCTATAGACCTTTATTCCCAAAATATAGGATGCTTCTCCAAGGTCTTTCATGGAGAACCTTTTTGACAACCAGACCTTGACCGAGGTTAGCATGGGAATATCATTCCCTATCAGGAGGATGTCGTACAGTACGAGAAATACGACAGCACTCCCACTAATCCTTTTGTAAGCACACGGTTCCTCCTCGTTTTTGATGAAATTAAACGTTTTGATTGCGTCATCGAAATGAGTGTTCCAGCTCCGAGATGCTTGCTTTAGTCCATATATGGACCTTTGCAGCTTGCAGACCTTGTGATCTCCATCACTGGAAGTGAAACCCTAAGGCTGTTCCATATAGATATTTTCATCAAGATATCCATTCAGGAAAGCAGTTTTCACATCCATCTGCCAGATTTCATAATCATGAAATGCTGCAATGGCAAGCAATGTTCGGATGGATTTCAGCATGGCTATAGGTGAAAAGGTCTCCTGATAGTCAATGCCTTCGCGTTGACTATATCCTTTCGCCACCAGCCTTGCTTTATAAGTCTCTACCTTTCTATCCGAACCTATCTTCCTTTTGTAGATCCATTTACATCCAATAGGTACAATACCTTCTGGTGGATCTACTAAGGTCCAGACTTGGTTGGAATGCATGGAGTCTAATTCTGACTTCATAGCTTCCAACCATTTCTCGGAATCGATATCAGATATCGCCTCGTTGTAGGTTTTGGGATCCCGTATGTGATCCCTATCTTCCACTAGGAACATTTCCTCGGTATCCTCTTCTAGTACACCTAAGTATCTATCGGGAGGATGGGAGACCCTACTTAATCTGCGAGGTGGTTGAGGGACATCATGTACTGGCTCTGTATTGATAGGATCCATGACTCGTTGCTTTTCAGAGACTTTCCCTTTAAGCTCAATTTTCCTCCCACTGCCTCTATCAAGGATAAACTGGTTTTCCAAGAAGATGGCATGACGACTCACAAATACATTGTGCTCCTCTGAGACGTAAAAATTGTATCCTAATGACTCTTTAGGATATCCTATAAAACGAGCACTTATGGTCCTAGCCTCTAGTTTGTCCGCCTGTAGTCTTTTGACGTGGGCCGGACATCCCCAAATCTTGAGATGACCAAGACTTGGTTTCTTACCATGCCATATCTCATACGGTGTGGTAGGAACGGATTTAGAGGGAACTCTATTAAGTAGATATACTGTGGTAAGTAAGGCATCTCCCTAAAGAAACATCGGTAGAATAGTGAAGCTCATCATGGACCGGACCATATCCAATAGAGTCCGATTTCTCCTCTCTGATGCCCCGTTGAGTTGAGGTGTACCCGGAGAAGTCCATTGTGAGACTATGCCATTGTCCTTGAGATAGTTCCGGAATTCTCCACTAAGGTATTCTCCTCCTCGATCTGATCGAAGAGCCTTAAGGGGTTTTCCAGTTTGTTTTTCTACTTCATTTCTGAACTCTTTGAACTTTTCGAAAGATTCAGATTTGTGTCTCATAAAATACACATACCCATACCGTGAATAATCATCGGTAAAGGTAATGAAGTATGAATAACGTCCTCTGGCTAGCACATCGAATGGGCCACATACATCTGTATGTACCGGGGTAAGTATTTCAGTGGTCCTCTTCCCATGTCCTACACAGGGCAATCTGGCCATTTTTTCTTGAAGACAGGACTCGCAAATTGGATATGACTCGGAAGTCAATGAGCCGAGAAGCCCATTTTTATCCATTTTGTTCATTCTGTCCTCTCCAATATGGCCAAGCCTGAGGTGCCACAAATATTTTTGGTTTATCTCATCCCTGGATCTTTTGGATCCTTTGGCACTCACTTCTTACTCAGACACATTTATAGATACATCCATATGCAAATAATAAAGACTGTCAATCATAAAACCACGTGCGACTATTTTATTTCTGAAATAAATAGAACAGCAGTCTTTGTCAAATGTAAAAACATGATCTTCCTGTGCTAGACATGAAACAGAAATCAAATTTCTGCTAGCAGCAGGTACATAATAGCAGTCTCTAAGTAATAAACAAAAACCAGACGGTAGTCGCAGATGGTAGGTGCCCACAGCTACAGCAGCAATTTTTGCCCCGTTGCCTACCCGAAGGGTTACTGCACCTTCCACCAGCCTTCTACTTTTCTTTAGACCCTGCATGGTAGTGCATAGATGAGCACTAGAACCAGAATCTATAACCCAACTAGAAGTAGAAGAAACCGTTAGATTAGTTTCAATTATGAGCAAATCTATACCTTCTGAAGGTGTGTCACCTTTCTTGTTCTTCAGGCTCTCGAGGTATGAAGGACAGTTCCTCTTCCAGTGGCCGTCGACATTGCAGTGGAAACATTTTTCTTTGTCATTAGCCCTTTTCTTTTGAACTTCCTTCTTTGGCTTCTTGTCTTTCTTCTGCTTCTTAGCAGGCTTCTTTTTCTTCCAAGTAGACTTTCTCTTGGAACCAGAAGTCAACTCAGCAGTAAGGACATTGCCCCTTGAACCTTTCAAGGCTCCCTCAGCAATTACCAACATATTTATCAGTTCAGTCTTAGTACATTCAATCTTATTCATGTGGTAGTTAACTATAAACTGACCAAATGAATCAGGAAGTGACTGTAGGATCAAATCCACTTGCAATTCCTTGTGCATGTTCATTCTGAGCTTCTCAAGCTCCTCTAAGTCCTTGATCATAGTCAGACCGTGATCATGGACAGACTGCCCTTCGCGCATCTTTGTCTTGAAGAGCCTCTTGGACACTTCAAAACGAGCTGTGCGACTCTGCTCACCATACAACTCTTGCAGGTGTGCTAGTATGTCCCTAGCAGTTTTGAGATTCTCATGCTGGCATTGGAGTTCATTGGACATGGATGCCATCATATAGCACTTGACTCTAATGTCATCATCCATCCACTTTTGATGCATCTGTCGCTGAACATCAGTAGGACGTGTTGGTAGTGTGGGGATATCTGAATCGAGTATATAGCCTATTTTCTCACAGCTCAAAATAATTTTGAGGTTTCTAAGCCAGTCCTTGTAATTGGTTTCGGTCAATCGGTTGGTCTCAAGAATACGGGTCAAAGAATTTGAGGCTGACATTGTATCTGCAGAGAGTAAAGATTCTAATTAGACTTTTGTACTTGATTCTAATCTGTTCTAAGGTCTTTTAGAATAAATATAACTCCCACTATTTTCTCAAATTCCTCATACTCCCCTGGTAGGAAAATGAAAATCCTACACGACTAGGGTTTCTAGTGGGTACTGCGGTTCCACCGATTTACATGCCACCTCACCTAACAGTTATTGATGACACATAAATTGATGAATGTACAACTCTTGTACAATGCTTCTTAAGCATGTTGCAGTGCTAACTTGGTCTCTAAGCCATGAAAACCTCACCTAACAGTCATTGGTCCCATTTCTTAGTTATGTCAGACCCACCGTATAACCGTAGGAATAAAGTCGTCATTGGGTCCTCACCTAACAGTTATTGGTGCCCAACCCCACCTTTATCCTACAACATCTCATGTCTATAGAGAGGTCCAGCCCCCCGATGCAACTTGCCCACTGTGTCCAGCCGAGACAAATCAATATCAGAAAGACCTTAGCAGCTCTACTACAGTGGAAGACCTATTGACTTAATATTGGTTAATCAGGTCTTAGTGTTTGCAACTTGAGCTCTTCATAAGAGGTAATCGAACAATTGGCCAGGTAAGCAGGTGGGAGGCTCCCCTTACTCAGAGAGTAAGGTCCTAATTAAGTAACCACCTTTCATGCTTTCCTAGACACCAATTAGATCAATTAATCTAATATGACTCGCTCATGTTGGTTCACTCTCGACTTGATTGAGGAGATTTTAATTTAGGTCTCAATTAGGTTTGCTACATCACATGTAAACCTATCTACCCGACTTTCATTCACATCACATGCAAACGGCACATCACAGGCAGTTATAATCGCAGCAGTACATAAAGCTAAACTTTAAATAGGTGATGATCATGGATTCTAATTAGGTCGTATTACAAGCACATGCACGTCAATCGATCAATTGGTCTTCAACTCTTGAATTGGTTCCAAGTCTCTTTGATTCGATCCTTGACCAACTCTTGATCCAATCGCCATCAACTGCTTAGACCCCTGCTCATCTCATGCATCATCTTCGACTTGATCGTTGACGTACATCACATCACAGAAATACAACCAGATATAAAATAAAAACAAAAATAAATTACATCTTCCTTTTAGGAGGCACGCAGGCCTCTCAAAATATTGTATAAGATGCATGCAAGCATCTAAAAAATTACATGACATTACAGATCACATCGCAGGTCATTACATTTGATACCAAAAGGGTTTGAATCCTATGATCATCACCACATGCAGCAATTATAATTTTCAGATCTGAAAACTAATTGATTATCTTATGACATAGGTTGCTGATCATGCTAATCATGATTTTAAACTTTGTAATCCCATTAACAATGCAATTAGAATCATCTTTTTATCACATAAAAATCAGCATGCAAAAATCAGCACCCTAGAAAAAAAATCTGCATGCAGAAAATTTTCAGCATGCATGATCGTTCAATTTTCAGATCTAATAAGCCTATTAATAATTAATCCTTACCTTAATCTACGATGCCTAGGCTTTGATACCACTGTTAGAAAACCCTGCCCATGCCGCTGAAATTTTTAAAAAAATTCAGATGCAGCGGAAGAGGCATGCGCGGGATCAACCATTCATTGCATGAACGTTGTTCAAGAACCGTTCGTAGATAGATAAGGATTAAAAACTTTTAAAACCTTTAGAAGATCGGATCTTCACCTTGTGCGGGTAGATGATCACCGCAAACTGAAGTTCGTGATTTAGGATGAAGGTTCGCTTGAAGCCGTTCAAGTGCCCGGCCTCTACGGGTATCCACACGAAGCAGAGGACCAATCCAAGCTTTCTATCTTCCCGGGGTGCTAGCTCCCTTGCACAGATAACTTTTGATGGCTGATTTCCTCTCTTTCAATCAACTCTTGAATGTGCTTGAGAGGAGGAAGAAGAAGGATGCAAGAGGATGAAGAATCAAAGGTTGCTTGCAGCCTTTTCAATTTCCCTTGGGTCGGAAGAAGGAAGGGAGGAAAGGAGTGCCGCCAAGCCTTCTTTTTCTTCTTCTTTGCTTGCAGCTGAAGACCAAGGGGGGAAGGAGGGTGGCCATGGCTGAGAGGTGAGGAGTTCAATCCTTAGGGCACCGGCTCCCTTTTCACCCCCTTTTAAGTATCTAGGGCTCCTACAAGTTAGGAGCCCTAGATGTTTTTCCAAGAGGGGCGCCGGCCCCTCTTGTGTTGCCGCACCAATGAAGTAAAGGAGAGGGGCTGATGCCCCTCTTGCTTGGTTAACCTAATCCTCCTCCAAGGAGGATTAGGTGTCCCTCTTATGGTTTAGCCCTAATCTAATTAGGGTTTAACCAAATCATGAATCAATCGGGTTCAATCTTTGTTAGTCCTAATCCAATTAGAACTTGAATGAACCATGACTCAATTGAACTCTTCAATCCTAACCCAATTAGGAGTCATGTTGATTCATGAGATTAATAATTAATTGGGACTTAAGAAACCCTAATCCAATTAGGACCTTTTTAATTTTAGTCCTAATCCAATTAGGACTCTAATTTGAATTCGAAGTCCTAATCCAATTAGGACTCTAGGAATCCTACTCCAAGTAGGAATCCAATTTTAATTCAAAACTTCTAATCTAATTAGGATTGTAGGAATCCTATTCCAAGTAGGAATCCCAGTCCTACTCCAACTAGGATTTCCAGTCCTAATCCAATTAGGACTCTAGGAATCCTACTCGAAGTAGGATTTGTGTTTAAGTCCAATTAATTAATTTCCTTTGTTCCTTGTTCAACTTATTATCAATTGAATTGATTACTTGTGATTCTTAATCACGATTCAACCATCAGATCGGTCAATACTTCCAGTGTGTGTGACCCCATAGGTTCTACTCTGACTAGTAGTGAGATATATCATGATCTCTATCACAATATCATTGAAAACTCCTTTCAATGGATTGGAACGATTCCAACTCTACTCATTAGGGTTTATCGATCATTGAGATAATCTCTGTGAGTCCCACCATCCACCCGTGACACCTAGCAGTATGTAGTGGCTACCCAGTAGAATAGAATGATGAACCTCTAGGAACAGTTATCATGTGATACAGTCCTACTATCGTGGATCCCTACAGGACGGAGGTCATGGATAACTCGTCAAACCCCTTCGTCTGTCATATGTCAAGATTTATTTGACTCGAGTTCGTTAGTGAAAAACTCTTTCTCCACTTTATATTACTGCCCTGGCCAAGGTCTTAGAACTCAGTCTAACAAATCACATAGGATCACTCCTCTTCTATCAAGGTCGATAGATTCCATGTAAGTGCATACCCTACTCCTACAGTAAACTTAATGCAGCCAATCTACACTACAAGGACCCATATGACTAGAGACCATGTATGCGTGAAGTCAAACTACAATAACCTCACTGTGAGTAGCTGAAGCACCGCAGGTCAAAGGACCAGTCATACTACTGCAACATCAAGTAAGTCACTGACGAGTGGATAGACATCCAAGTGACTTCTTGTCTTGGTCATGCTCAGTATTCTTGTTCTCTAACAAGCACCTGCACTATCACTTCAGTGTCCCTACACTATGGACTCAAGTCTCGTCCATCCTATAAGAAAGTGATCTGTGCACTGATCGGATCGATCACCGTCCTCGTGATGATCCATTGATCAGGAGCATTTAGAAATTAATCACCAATGATACATGGCTCAAATTCTCAACTCTTGAGAATATGCATCATCATCTTATTAATTTCTTGGACGATTCATAGACATATAAATAATATGAATGAAAAGATGCCTTTTATTTATTCAATAATAAATAGTCAAGTACAAAATTATGTCCCTAGAATTAACAATGTATCAGTCAGATTGGCTTCTAGGGCATACATCTAACACTTTCAACCATCGGATCGGTCAATACCTCTAGTGTGTGTGACCCCATAAGTTCTATTCTGACTGGTAGTGAGATATATTGCGATCTCTATCATAATATCATTGAAAACTCCTTTCAATGGGTTGGAACAGTTCCAACTCAACTCATCAGGATTTATCGATCATCAAGATATTCTCTGTGAGTCTCACCATCCACCAGTGACACCTAGCAGCATGTAGTGGCTACCCAGCAGAATAGAATGATGAACCTCTAGGTGCAGTTATCGTATGATACAGTCCTTCTATCGTAGATTCCTACAGGACGGAGGTCATGGACAACTCGTCAAACCCCATCGTCTGTCATATGTCAAGATTTATTCGACTTAAGTTCGAGAGTGGAAAACTCTTTCTCCACTATGCATACTGCCCCGACCGAGGTCTTACGAACTCAGTCTTATAAATCACATAGGATCTCTCTTTATCTATCAAGATCGATAGATTCTATATAGGTGCATACCCTACTCCTACAGTGAACCTACTGCAGCCAATCTACACTGCATGGATCCATATGTCTAGAGACCATGTATTCGTGCAGTCAAACTACAATAACCTCACTGTGAGTAGCCAAAGCACCGCAGGTCAAAGGACCAGTCACACTACTGCAACATCAAGCAAGTCACTGACGAGTGGATAGACATACAAGTGACTTCTTGTCTTAGTCATGCTTAGTACCCTTGTTCTCTAACAAGCACCTGCACTATTACTTCAGTGTCCCCACACCGTGGACTCGAGTCTCGTCCATCCATAAGAAAAGTAATGTGTGCACTGATCTCATCGGATCGATCACCGTCCTCACGATGATCCATCGATCAGGAGTATTTAGAAATTAATCACCAATGATACATGGCTCAAATTCTCAACTCTTGAGAATATGCATCATCTTATTAATTCCTTAGACGGTTCATAGACACATAAATAATATGAATGAAAAAGATGCCTTTTATTTACTCAATAATAAATAGTCAAGTACAAAATTATGTCCCAGAATTAATAATGTGTCAGCCGGATTGGCTTCTAGGGCATACATCTAACACAGCTAACCAGCAGAGGAGAATTACTGAGAATGAAAAACAGCTGCAAGCACAAGAAAATTCTGTTCAAGGTTCCATACAAGAATTAAAAGAAGAACACACTCAGCTCACTAGCTCCATCACTACACCAAACAGTAAAATTGACAAGCTGATGGAAGAGCTAAAGGAAGATCAGTCTGGACTTTCATCTTCAAAACCTTGAACCTAGACTGACCCTATACTAAACCTAACCTGAGCTTAGACTGAAACCCATGTTTTCAAAACATAATCTTGTACTAAGCTGAGTTTCATGTTTATTTGGCATACTAGTATGCTGACTGATACCAATTGATACAATATGTAATCTTCTGATTTAATCTCAGTTTCCTCCCGTATTGGTCTGCTCTACTGCAGCTTGTATCATTGCCTCTCAATCTCCATCTTTCCGCCACCCACTCATCCCAACAATCCCAATTCAGGCCGACATTTCTATGAGTCGATCCTTGTACTGTTGAGACCACAACGAGAAGCTGTGAACGACTTTTGTCTTCTTCTGTAACAGAAAAAGATTCTCATCAGAACGAAAAGAAAGGAATTCAAATCCCGTCGAAGAATTTGTCTATAAATACGAGGGAACCTTAGAATGGAAACAACAAGAAAAGAGAAAAGATTCTATTGAAAACAAAAGGTTTCCACTGAGAAAAAGAGAAGAAAAGCTTAACAGTTCATCATCCTCACTAGCATTGTAATCTAGAACTTTCTCTTGTGAGGAGATCAGCCGAAGTTTCTCACTGCATCGTGAAGAGCTGCTGTTGGACATTGGAACATCCTTCCACAGCCAACTTCTTCATCGACTTCAGCTTTTACTTTCATTGATTTATTCTTTATATGTTCTGAAGTTTTAAATTTTCTAGTTACAACATTCTTTTATTTGGATTAATTGCTGCTGTAACAGTTTCATTGATTTGAAACTTGTAAAGGCTCTTCCAAGCCTCGATTGGAAGTTGCTGAATCGAGAATATTCAACAAGGAAAAGTTTCTGGTTGGTTTATCTGAAAACCAACTGGGTTGTTTGTGAGCCCGGGAATACAAATGGTATAAAGTTTTTGGTTGGTTTATCTGAAAACCAACTGGGTTGTTTGTAATCCCGGAAAACAAAAGGTTTTCGGTTGGTTGCCTGGAAAAATCAACTGGGTTGTTTGTGAGCCCGAAAAAACAAACTGTTAGAAATATGCCTTAGAAGCCAATGTGGCTAACGCATATTTGTAATCTGGGGTATAAATTTGCAATTTGACACTTATTAATAAATAAGATTGGGCAATTTATTTTTCATTCATGTTTGTATGTGTTCATGAATCGTCCAAGAAATAAATAGATGATGACACATAATTTCAAGAAGTTGAGAATTTGAGGTATGTGTCAATAGGGATTAATTTCTAAATGCTCCTGATCGATGGATCCATCACGAGGGACGGTGATCGATCCGCTGAGATTAGTGCACAGATCACTTAATCAGATGGACAAGTCTCGAGTCCACGGTGTAGAGACACTGGAGTGATTATGCAAGTACTTGTTAGAGAACAAGGTACTGAGCATGACCAAAGATAGTAGTCACATGGATGTCTATCCACTCATCAGTGACTACTTATGCTGCAGTTGTATGACTGATCCTTTGACCTGCGATGCCTCAGCTATTCACTGTGAGGTTGCTGTAGTTTGACGAGCATGTGAACTTGGACCCTAGTCATTCGGATCCTTGTAGTGCGAATTGGCTGCAGTAGGTTCATTTTGAAATAGGGTTGCATCTAGATGGGATCTATCGACCTTGATAGATTAGGAGTGATCCTATGTGATTTATGAGACTGAGTTCGATAAATTTCTAGCCAGGTATTTTGGAAAAAGAGTTTTTCATATCTCGAACTGGAAGTCGTATAAATTTGACATATGACAGACGATGGGATTTGACGAGATATCCATAACCTCCGTCACGTCGGAATCCACGATAGAGGGACTGTATCATTCGCGAACTGCACCAAGAGGTTCAGATATTTCATTCTGCTGGGTTGCCACCACATACTGCTAGGTGTCACTCGTGGATTATGAGACTCGAAGGCATTCACTTGGTGATCAGTGAATCCTAAGAGTAGAACTGAAATCGTTTCAGTCCACTGAAAGGAGTTTCCGTGATATTGAGATGGAGATCTCAATATTTCTCACTACCAGTCAGAATAGAACCTACGGGGTCACACACATAGAGGATTTAATTAGTCAGACTATCATAATTGTGATTTGGAATCATAATAGAAATCAATCATCAATATGATTGGTGATTGAATTAACCCACTAAGTGTTAGTGAGGTAATGGAAGAAGAATTAAGTGGAATTGATTGCAATTGGATTGCAATTGGGCTGATTTAATGAGCCAAATCAAATTGGGTTCGACCCAAATTGATTTGGGTTCATGATTGGGTGAATTTGATTAAACCAAGGTTTGTGCTGATTTTAAAGACCACATATCGTCGTAGGATGAATATGACTTAAGTCATGTTCACACTATGCGGACTTTAAAGTCCACATGGCATCGTAGGATGCATGCTTCCAAATCAATTAATTCTCCTAATGAGATTAGGAATCCTAATGAGATTAGAAAATTAATCAATTGATTGAGTGGACACATGTCATGCATCTATGAGCACAAGGATTGGACACTTGGCATTAATCCAAGGGCGGGTTATAGTAATCTATAAAAGGGTAGCAAGGAAGACATTATGAATCAATTCTCTCCTCTTCCTCTCCACGCCTCCTCTTCTTTCTTCCTCCTTCTCCACGGCAGCAAGGGGTCTTCATCCTCCTCTTCTTCCACGGTAGCAAGGCAAGGAAGATCCACGTGCAAGGTTCCTCCTTCCTCTTCCTCCATCGCGAGCAAGGTTAAAGAAGAAAGGGTTCTTCTTTAAGGAGGTATGTTGCAGATTTTTATCTTCTAATCTATATGATAGTCATGAGAGATCTTTGCAAGGAGCTAGCACTCCGGTAAGACCCTATCTTAGATGATTAGATCCTCGTGTGGATATCTGTAGAGGCCGTACAATTGTGTGGCTCAAACAGGAACCTAGATAGTGTTAGATGTATGCCCTAGAAGCCAATTTGGCTGACACATTATTGATTCTAGGGACATAATTTTGTACTTGACTATTTATTATTGAATAAATAAAAGGCATCTTTTCATTCATATTGTTTATGTGTCTATGAATCGTCCAAGGAATTAATAAGATGATGATACATATTCTCAAGAGTTGAAAATTTGAGCCATGTATCATTGGTGATTAATTTCTAAATGCTCCTGATCAATGGATCATCACGAGGACGGTTATCGATCCGATCAGTGCACAGATCACTTTCCTTCTGGATGGACGAGACTTGAGTCCACAGTGTAGGGACACTGAAGTGATAGTGCAGGTGCTTGTTAGAGAACAAGGGTACTGAGCGTGACCAAGACAAGAAGTCACTTGGATGTCTATCCACTCGTCAGTGACTTGCTTGATGTTGCAGTAGTGTGACTGGTCCTTTGACCTGCGGTGCTTCGGCTACTCACAGTGAGGTTATTGTAGTTTGACTGCACACATACATGGTCTCTAGCCATATGGGTCCATGCAGTGTAGATTGGCTGCAGTAGGTTCACTGTAGGAGTAGGGTATGCACCTATAAGAAATCTATCGACCTTGATAGAAAAGGAGTGATCCTATGTGATTTGTTAGACTGAGTTCTAAGACCTTGGCCAGGGCAGTAATATAAAGTGAAAAAAAGTTTTCCACTATCGAACTCAAGTCGAACAAATCTTGACATATGACAGACGATGGGGTTTGACGAGTTGTCCATGACCTCCGTCCTGTAGGGATCCACGATAGTAGGACTGTATCACATGTTAACTGCACCTAGAGGTTCATCTTTCTATTCTACTGGGTAGCCACTACATGCTGCTAGGTGTCACTGGTGGATGGTGGGACTCATAGGGATTATCTTGATGATCGATAAACCCTAATGAGTTGAGTTGGAATCGTTCCAACCCATTGAAAGGAGTTTTCAATGATATTGTGATAGAGATCATAATATATCTCACTACCAGTCAGAGTAGAACCTATGGGGTCACACACACTAGAAGTATTGACCGATCCGATGGTTGAAATCGTGATTAAGAATCACAAGTAATCAATTTGATTGATGAGAAGTTGAAGAAGGAAAGGGAATTAATTAATCGGACTTGAAACAAGAATCCTACTTCAGGTAGGATACCTAGAGTCCTAATTGGATTAGGACTGGGAATCCTAGTTGGAGTAGGACTGGGATTCCTACTTGAAATAGGATTCCTACAATCCTAATGAGATTAGGAATTTTGAATTAAAATTGGATTCCTACTTGGAGTAGGATTCCTAGAAATCCTAATTGGATTAGGACTTCGGATTCAAATAGAGTCCTAATTGGATTAGGACTAAAATTAAACAAATCCTAATTGGATTAGGATTCCTTAAGTCTAAATTAATTATTAATCTAATGAATCAACATGACTCCTAATTGGATTAGGATTGAAGAGTTCAATTGAGTTATGGTTCATTCAAGTCCTAATTGGATTAGGACTAGCATAGATTGAACCCAATTTGGCCAATCCTAATTAGATTAGGATTAAACCATGAGAGAGGCACCTAATCCTCTTTGGAAGAGGATTAGGTTAACCAAGTAAGAGGGGCATAAGCCCCTCTCATCTTGGTTGGTGCGGCACAAGAGAGGGGGCCGGCGCCCCCCTCTTTGGAAAATCATCTAGGGCTCCTACTTTGGAGGAGCCCTTGATGGCTATAAGAGAGGCACTAGGGCCGGCGCCCTAGACGAGTCTTCTCCTCCTCTTCAAGCCGTGGAAGCCCCCTCTCCTCCTCTTTAGTTGCAGCCGCAAGCAAGGAAAAAGATCTCCAAGTGTTGGCGGCCTCCTTCCCTTCCCTTCCTTCATCCAACGCAAGGAACAAGAGAAGGCTGCGTAGGGGATCATCTTCTTCCTATTCTTCATCCTTCTTCTTCCTCCTTCTAAGCACAATCAAGAGTTGATTGAGAGGAAGGACATCAGCCATCAAAGCTATCTCTGCAAGGGAGCTAGCACCCCGATGAGATAGAGAGCTTGGATCGGATCCTGCTTCGTGTGGATACCCGTAGAGGCCGGACGTTTGAACGGCTTCAAGCGAACCCTCTTCCAAAACCACGAATTCAGATTTGCGGTGATCATCTACCCGCGCAAGGTGAAGATTTGATCTTCCTAATAGTTTTAAAAGTTTTAATTCTTACCTAATTACGAAAGGTCTCGAAACAACGTTCATGCGATGAACGTCGAACCCGTGCATGCCGATTCCGCTGCCATCTGAAAAATTTTTGAAATATCAGCGGCATGGGCGGGTTCCCAACAGTGGTATCAGAGCCTAGGCTTCGTAGATTAAGGTAAGAATTAAATATTTAAAGGCATATTAGATCTGAAAATTGAATGATCATGCATGCTGAAAAATTCTGCATGCAGATTTTCCAGGGGTGCTGATTTTTGCATGCTGATTTTTATGTGATAAAAAAGATGAGTCTAATTGCATTGATAATGGAATTACAAAGTTTAGAATCATGATTAGCATGATCAGCGACCTATGTCATGATATAATCAGTTAGTTTTCAGATCTGAAAATTATAATTGTTGCATACGGTGATGATCATAGGATTCAAACCCTTTTGGTATCAAATGTAATGACCTGCGATGTGATCTGCGATGTCATGTAATTTTTCAGATGCTTGCATGCATCTTGTTTGATGTTTTGAGAGGCCTGCGTGCCTCCTAAAAGGAGATGTAAATTATTTTTTATTTTTATTTTACATCTGGTTGTATTTCTGTGATGTGATGTACATCAACGATCAAGTTGAAGCAAAGGCATGAGATGAAAGGTGATCTAAGCGGTTGATGGCGATGGGATCAAGAGTTGATCAAGGATCGAATCAAGGTGGCTTGGAACCAATTCAAGAGTTGAAGACCACTTGATCAATTGATGTGCATGTGCTTGTAATACGACCTAATTAGAATCCATGATCATCACCTAGTTAAAGTTTAGCTTTAATTTTGATGCTGCGATTATAACTGCCTGTGATGTGCCGTTTGCATGTGATGTAAATGCGAGTCGGGTAGATAGGTTTACATGTGATGTAGCAAACCCAATTGAGACCTAAATCAAAACCTCCTCAATCAAGTCGAGAGTGAACCGACATGAGCAAGTCATATTAGATTAATTGATCTAATTGGTGTCTAGGAAAGCATGAAAGGTGGTTACTTAATTAGGACCTTACTCTCTGAGTAAGGGGAGCCTCCCACCTGCTTACCTGGCCAATTGTTCGATTACCTCTTATGAAGGGCTCAAGTTGCAAACACTAAGACCTGATTAACCAATATTAAGTCAATAGGTCTTCCACTGTAGTAGAGCTGCTAAGGCCTTTCTGATGTTGATTTGTCTCGGCTGGACACAACGGTCAAGTTGCATCGGGGGGCTGGACCTCTCTATAGACATGAGATGTTGTAGGGTAAAGGTGGGGTTGGGCACCAATAACTGTTAGGTGAGGACCCAATGACGACTTTATTCCTACGGTTATACGGTGGGTCTGACTTAACTAAGAAATGGGACCAATAATTGTTAGGTGAGGTCTTCATGGCTTAGAGACCAAGTTACACTGCTACATGCTTGAGAAGCATTGTACAAGAGTTGTACACTCATCCATCTATGTGTCACCAATAACTGTTAGGTGAGGTGGCATGTAAATCGGTGGGACCGCAGTACCCACTAGAAACCCTAGTCGTGTGGGATTTCCGTTTTCCCTACCAGGGGAGTGTGAGGAATTCGAGAAAATAGTGGGAGTTACATTTGTTCTAAAAGACCTTAGAACAGATTAGGATCAAGTACAAAAGTCTAACTAGAATCTTTACTCTCTGCAGATACAATGTCAGCTTCAAACCCTTTGACCCGTATTCTTGAGACCAACCGACTGACCGGAACCAATTACAAAAACTGGCTTAGAAATCTCAAAATAGTTTTGGACTGTGAGAAGATAGGCTACATACTCGATTCAGATATCCCCACACTACCAGCACGTCCTACTGATGTTCAGCGTGAAATGCATAAAAAGTGGTTGGATGATGACATTAGAGTAAAATGCTATATGATGGCATCCATGTCTAATGAACTCCAATGCCAGCATGAAAATATAAAGACTGCTAGGGACATACTGGCACACCTGCAAGAGTTGTATGGTGAGCAGAGTCGCACAGCTCGTTTTGAAGTGTCCAAGAGGCTTTTCAAAGCGAAGATGCGCGAGGGGCAGTCTGTCCATGATCACGGTCTGACCATGATCAAGGACCTAGAGGAGCTTGAGAAGCTCGGTATGGACATGCACAAGGAATTACAAGTGGATTTGATCCTATAGTCACTTCCTGATTCATTTGGTCAGTTTATAGTAAACTACCACATGAATAAGATTGAATGCACTAAGACTGAACTAATCAACATGTTGGTAACTGCTGAGGGAGCCTTGAAAGGTTCAAGGGGCAATGTCCTTGCTGCTGAGTTGACTTCTGGTTCCAAGAGAAAGTCTACTTGGAAGAAAAAGAAGCCTGCTAAGAAGCAGAAGAAAGACAAGAAGCCAAAGAAGGAAGTTCAAAAGAAAAAGGCTAACGACAAAGGAAAATGTTTCCACTGCAATGTCGAAGGCCACTGGAAGAGAAACTGTCCTTCATACCTCGAGAGCCTGAAGAACAAGAAAGGTGACACACCTTCAGAAGGTATAGACTTGCTCATAATTGAAACTAATCTAACGGTTTCTTCTACTTCTAGTTGGGTTATAGATTCTGGTTCTAGTGCTCATCTGTGCACTACCATGCAGGGTCTAAAGGAAAGTAGAAGGCTGGCGGAAGGTGCGGTAACCCTTAGGGTTGGCAACGGGGCAAAAGTTGCTGCTGTGGCCGTGGGCACCTACCATCTGCGACTACCGTCTGGATTTAGTTTAATACTTAGAGACTGCTATTATGTACCTGTTGCTAGCAGAAATTTGATTTCTGTTTCATGTCTAGCACAGGAAGGTCATGTTTTTACATTTGACAAAGACTGCTGTTCTATTTATTTGAGAAATAAAATAGTCGCACGTGGTTTTATGATCGACAGTCTCTATCATTTACATATGGATGTATCTGTGAATGTTACCGAGCAAGATATGAGTGCCAAAGGATCCAAAAGATCCAGAGATGAGATAAACCAAAGATATTTGTGGCACCTCAGACTTGGCCATATTGGAGAGGATAGGATGAACAAAATGGATAAAGATGGGCTTCTCGGCTCATTGACTTCCGAGTCATATCCAGTTTGCGAGTCCTGTCTTCAAGGAAAAATGGCTAGACTGCCCTTTGTAGGACATGGGGAGAGGACCACTGAAATACTTACCCTAATACATACAGATGTATGTGGCCCATTCGATGTGCTAGCCAGGGGACGTTATTCTTACTTCATTACCTTTACCGATGATTATTCACGGTATGGGTATGTGTATCTTATGAGACACAAGTCTGAATCTTTTGAAAAGTTCAAAGAGTTCAAGAATGAAGTAGAAAAACAAACTGGAAAATCTCTTAAGGCTCTTCGATCAGATCGAGGAGGAGAATACCTTAGTGGAAATTCCGGGACTATCTCAAAGAAAACGGCATAGTCTCACAATGGACACCTCCGGGTACACCTCAACTCAACGGGGTGTCAGAGAGGAGGAATCGGACCCTATTGGATATGGTCAGGTCCATGATGAGCTTCACTGATTTACCTATGTTCCTTTGGGGAGATGCCTTACTCACAGCGATTTATTTATTGAATAGAGTTCCCTCTAAATCCGTTCCTACCACACCGTATGAGATATGGCATGGTAAGAAACCAAGTCTGGGTCATCTCAAGATTTGGGGATGTCCGGCCCACGTCAAGAGACTACAGGCGGACAAGTTAGAGGCTAGGACCATAAGTGCTCGTTTTATAGGATATCCTAAAGAGTCATTAGGATACAATTTTACGTCTCAGAGGATCACAATGTGTTTGTGAGCCGTCATGCCATCTTCTTGGAAAATCAGTTTATCCTTGATAGAGGCAGTGGGAGGAAAATTGAGCTTGAAGAGAAAGTCTCTGAAAAAGCAACGAGTCATGGATCCTATGAACCCATTCATACAGAGCCAGTACGCGATGTCCCTCGACCACCTCATAGATCTAGTAGGGTCTCCCATCCTCCCGATAGATACTTAGGTATACTAGAAGAGGATACCGAGGAAATGTTCCTGGTGGGAGATAGGGATCACATACAGGATCCCAAAACCTACAACGAGGCGATATCTGATATCGATTCCGAGAAATGGCTGGAAGCTATGAAGTCAGAGTTAGACTCCATGCGTTCCAACCAAGTCTGGACCTTAGTAGATCCACCAGAAGGTATTGTACCTATTGGATGCAAATGGATCTACAAAAGGAAGATAGGTTCGGATGGAGAGGTAGAGACCTATAAGGCAAGGCTTGTGGCGAAAGGGTATAGTCAGCGCGGAGGCATTGACTATCAGGAGACCTTTTTCACCTGTAGCCATGCTAAAATCCATCCGAACATTGCTTGCCATTGCAGCATTTCATGATTATGAAATCTGGCAGATGGATGTGAAAACTGCTTTCCTGAATGGATATCTTGATGAAGATATCTATATGGAACAGCCTTTGGGTTTCACTTCCAGTGATGGAGATCACAAGGTCTGCAAGCTGCAAAGGTCCATCTATGGACTAAAGCAAGCATCTCGGAGTTGGAACACTCATTTCGATGACGCAATCAAAACGTTTGATTTCATCAAAAACGAAGAGGAATCGTGTGTTTACAAAAAGGTTAGTGGGAGTGCTGTCGTTTTTCTCGTACTATACGTAGATGACATTCTCCTGATAGGGAATGATATTCCCATGCTAACCTCGGTCAAGGTCTGGTTGTCAAAAGAATTCTCCATGAAAGACCTTGGGGAAGCATCCTAAATTTTGGGAATAAAGGTCTATAGAGATAGATCTAAAAGGATGCTTGGCCTTTCACAGAAGATGTGCATAGAGGAGGTGCTGAAAAGGTTCAGCATGGAAAACTCCAAGAGGGGTCTCTTACCCCTAAGGCATGGAATTCATCTCTCCAAGAAGATGTGCCCCAACACATCTGAAGAGATTCAACGCATGAGCAAGATTCCCTATGCATCGGCAATAGGAAGCCTCATGTATGCCATGCTGTGTACACGACCTGATATAGCTCTTGCTGTGAGTGTCACAAGCAGATGTCAGTCGGATCCAGGCAAGAAGCACTGGATAGCTGTGAAGAACAGTCTTAAGTACTTGAGAAGAACTAAGGACATGTTCTTGGTCTTTGGGAGAAGATCAGAGTTGAAGGTAGAAGGATGCACACATATTGATGATAGAAAGTCTACATCAGAATATGCGCAATTGTGATTCAGTAAATTGGAAGAGTTCCAAACAACCGATCATTATAGATTCTACCTTAGAAGCTGAATGTTAAGCCGTATCTAAGGGTGCAGTAGAAACCTTCTGATTAAAAGTTAATTGCAGAGTTAGGTGTAATGTCATCAGATGCCATAACACTTTACTGCGATAACATTGGCACCATAGCACTAGCTATGGAGCCATGGTCTCATCAGAAGTCCAAGCACATAGAGCGGCGCTTCCATTTCATACGCGACTATGATGTAGAGGTGCAGAGAGTAGACTCTGCGGATAACGTGGCGGACCCGTTCACTAAGCAGCTGAGTCAGCAAAAGACTGAAGCCCACCTTGAAAAGATGGGCCTAAGATATATGACCAATTGGCTTTAGTGCAAGTGAGAGATAGTTAGATGTATGCCCTAGAAGCCAATTTGGCTGACACATTGTTGATTCTAGGGACATAATTTTATACTTGACTGTTTATTATTGAATAAATAAAAGGCATCTTTTCATTCATATTATTTATGTGTCTATGAATCGTCCAAGGAATTAATAAGATGATGATACATATTCTCAAGAGTTGAGAATTTGAGCCATGTATCATTGGTGATTAATTTCTAAATGCTCCTGATCAATGGATCATCACGAGGACGGTGATCGATCCGATCAGTGCACAGATCACTTTCCTTCTGGATGGACGAGACTTGAGTCTACAGTGTAGGGACACTGAAGTGATAGTGCAGGTGCTTGTTAGAGAACAAGGGTACTGAGCGTGACCAAGACAAGAAGTCACTTGGATGTCTATCCACTCGTCAGTGACTTGCTTGATGTTGCAGTAGTGTGTCTGGTCCTTTGACCTGCGGTACTTCGGCTACTCACAGTGAGGTTATTGTAGTTTGACTGCACACATACATGGTCTCTAGCCATATGGGTCCATGCAGTATAGATTGGCTGCAGTAAGTTCACTGTAGGAGTAGGGTATGCACCTATAAGGAATCTATCGACCTTGATAGAAGAGGAGTGATCCTATGTGATTTGTTAGACTGAGTTCTAAGACCTTGGCCAGGGCAGTAATATAAAGTGGAGAAAGAGTTTTCCACTATCGAACTCGAGTCGAATAAATCTTGACATATGACAGACGATGGGGTTTGACGAGTTATCCATGACCTCCGTCCTGTAGGGATCCACGATAGTAGGACTGTATCACATGTTAACTGCACCTAGAGGTTCATCATTCCATTCTGCTGGGTAGCCACTACATGCTGCTAGGTGTCACTGGTGGATGGTGGGACTCATAGGGATTATCTTGATGATCGATAAACCCTAATGAGTTGAGTTGGAATCGTTCCAACCCATTGAAAGGAGTTTTCAATGATATAGTGATAGAGATCACAATATATCTCACTACCAGTCAGAATAGAACCTATGGGGTCACACACAATAGAAGTATTGACCGATCCGATGGTTGAAATCGTGATTAGGAATCACAAGAAATCAATTTGATTGATAAGAAGTTGAAGAAGGACAAAGGGAATTAATTAATTGGACTTAAACACAAATCCTACTTCGGGTAGGATTCCTAGAGTCCTAATTGGATTAGGACTGGGAATCCTAGTTGGAGTAGGACTGGGATTCCTATTTGGAATAGGATTCCTACAATCCTAATGAGATTAGGAATTTTGAATTAAAATTGGATTCCTACTTGGAGTAGGATTCCTAGAAGTCCTAATTGGATTAGGACTTCGAATTCAAACAGAGTCCTAATTGGATTAGGACTAAAATTAAACAAATCCTAATTGGTTAGGATTCCTTAAGTCTAAATTAATTATTAATCTAATGAATCAACATGACTCCTAATTGGATTAGGATTGAAGAGTTCAATTGAGTCATGGTTCATTCAAGTCCTAATTGGATTAGGACTAGCATAGATTGAACCCAATTTGGCCAATCCTAATTAGATTAGGATTAAACCATGAAAGAGGCACCTAATCCTCTTTGGAAGAGGATTAGGCTAACCAAGTAAGAGGGGCATCAGCCCCTCTCCACTTGATTAGGTGCGACATGAAGAGAGGGGGCCGGCGCCCCCTCTTGGAAAGTTGTCAAGGGCTCCTAACTTGTAGGAGCCCTTCATCCTTATTAAAGGAGGACTAGGGCCGGCGCCCTAGTGAATCTCTTTTCCTCCTCTTCAAGCCGTGGAAGCCCCCTCTCCTCCTCTTTAGTTGCAGCCGCAAGCAAGGGAAATGATCTCCAAGTGTTGGCGGCCTCCTTCCCTTCCCTTCCTTCATCCAACGCAAGGAACAAGAGAAGGCTGCGTAGGGGATCATCTTCTTCCTATTCTTCATCCTTCTTCTTCCTCCTTCTAAGCACAATCAAGAGTTGATTGAGAGGAAGGACATCAGCCATCAAAGCTATCTTTGCAAGGGAGCTAGCACCCCGGTGAGATAGAGAGCTTGGATCGGATCCTGCTTCGTGTGGATACCCGTAGAGGCCGGACGTTTGAACGGCTTCAAGCGAACCCTCTTCCAAAACCACGAATTCAGATTTGCGGTGATCATCTACCCGCGCAAGGTGAAGATTTGATCTTCCTAATAGTTTTAAAAGTTTTAATTCTTACCTAATTACGAAAGGTCTCGAAACAACGTTCATGCGATGAACGTCGAACCCGTGCATGCCGATTCCGCTGCCATCTGAAAATTTTTTGAAATATCAGTGGCATGGGCGGGTTCCCAACATAAAATGTACTAATATTGGTCCAAATGATGTGTCTTTCGATGATCTTGATTGCAAACAAAAATTTCTAAATATATGATCTTATTTTGATATTAAAAAGATTTATTGTGTTTCATGAATACATTGGTGAAAAACTATGATTAAGAAATTGAGTTCTATAAATATATATACCTCAATGATCATCTATATATTTTTTCTCTCCTACATTCTTAAAGATTTTCATCAGAATATCAGTAGAGTGAATGATCTTAAAACTAGAAATATTTCAGTTCACTCAAATGACTCTAAAAGAAAGAAAATGTAAATGCTTTTGAAAGAAATTGAGCTTCAATTGAATCATTTTCTGATTAATACTTTTATACATTTTCTCTAAAATTAGGAGAAAGCATAACTTGTTCTTAAAGGATTAGAAAGAGTGATTACTATAAATTCTGAATAATTCTAGATCACTCTACATTCTTGATATTACAGAATTTCAGTGTTATTCACGTTTATCACTAAAATCTGAAATTCAACAATTTAAAATGATTAAAGAAGAATGCATCTTTTGAGGGGGAGATTTAGATATTCAGTATCCTATCCCAAAGACACTTTATTTTGATGCATACTTTGAATTTTATGGATTGATTTTGATGAACCTCCTTATATTGCAAGACATGCTTTAATTTCCTTGAGATGAGTTCTATAAAGGTTGTCTTATCTCAAACCTTGAGTCTTATGAAAATAAGCTGAAATATATTTTGAGATTGACAATTTTATTGAACATTATCTTCAAATTCTAAACTCTTAAATGGAATGATCAATAGAGGGGGAGAAAGAAAATTTCAGAAGGAGAGGTCTCACGGAACTTAATCGCGTATATCTATAACTAAAGGAGAGAGGAAGAATACAAAATGAAAAATGATCCTAATGCTCTCCAATATGTATCATCTGAAATTTAATCTGAAAATCTTTATGATACATCTTGAGGCGTGTTATTTGGTTAGTATATCTTATGCATAAATCATGAACCAAATTGCAAGTTGAGCTTAAAGAGCCTCTAACTTAATGAAAAAGGGGGAGAATAACGTGTAAAATTTTCTTGAGCATCTTTTAGAAAACCTATTTTGATATTCACTAATGAGTCCTAATTGACTTGATCTTTAGAACTTAAATTGTGTGCCAATTCATATTTTTATATATCAAATTGTTTTTTTTTTTTAGGAATAGAAGAATAAAGTCTTTAAAAGAGCTTTAAAAGAACCTTCAAAGCCTTGAACTTTATGTATACTCTAAGATATATTATAAATTGCATGAATTCATATTTTGGTATTTATGCCACAATATTCTTACACCACAAAAGAACTTTGCAATCATACTTAATATATTATTCTTATACTCAGAAAATTAGTTAAATTGCTCTCATGTTGATAAAATACTTAATAGATTGGGCACAAGATCTTAAATGAACAAGCTTTCACACTTATTATTGAAGAGAGGTTAGATTTTCACTTCTTGAATTAACCTAAGGAAGATCCCACCTACACTTGATTAGAAAACTATCTGTGGTATCAACTTAGAAAACTTCTTGAAAACTATCTTAATTGGCTCTGATCTGTGCTCACTAATCTGATTCCAATATTATTGCCTTAAGTTATATGATTCATATCCTTACAATAATTTAACATTCAAATCAGAGTACAATAAGGAAAAAAAATATTTGAGTGTTCTTATCTTTGTGCTTAATGTTTCCCTATCTTTTTGATGTTGTCAAAAAGGGGGAGAAATATCTAAGTATATGCAAATATCTAAGTATATGCTCATAATGCCTTTATGCTTTGAATTGAATACAAATCAGCTTAAATTGAAATATGTTGATTGTGTTAAGCTGATTAAATCTAAAGCATTATCATGAAGTATGTTTTAAAAATATATGTTTTCTACTTCATGCAACTTTGCTATGTATTACTTCTAGAAAACAATATCTTTTATATTGCATATACTCCAAGTTTTGTCATCATCAAAAAGGGGGAGATTGATGACCCAAAGATTGATTCATAGATTGATTTTGATGATCACAAAACCTTGAAGTATAGATACTAATGTTTATGTTGCAAGGAGAAAGATATTTATTTTGCAAGGAACATAGCAAGTTGGAAGAACACAAGAAGGCCTCCAAAAGCTCTCAAGAAAAGTTAGAAGAAAGCTACAATTCATTGGCCCAAGTTTAAAGTTCAAAAGGTTCAAATTGGAGGAGTAAAATCAAAGGAAAAATTCGAAAGAATAGTCTTCGAGTCGACTCCTGAGGAATTCGAGTCGACTCCAATGTTTACCGAGTCGACTCCGGGGAAGTATGAGTCGACTCCTAGGAGTCACAGGCAGAAAAGTCAGAGAGCAGTTTTCGGGTCTGAAATTCGAGTCGACTCCAGTGGAACGCGAGTCGACTCCGATGGTTGGCAGGTCGACTCCAAAGAAAGCAAGAGTCGACTCTCAGCGGTACATAAAGAAAAAGTCAGAGAGCATTTCATGGACTTTGAGATTCGAGTCGACTCCCGCAATACACGAGTCGACTCCGAGACTGCGCGACCATCAACAGACAGAAGATCAAGTTACTGCCTCTGAGATTCGAGTCGACTCCCAGACAGCTCGAGTCGACTCCACGATAGCTTCACGTCAAAAGGCAGAAGACCAACTTTCAGAAACTGAGAGCCGAGTCGACTCCGAGGAAGTTCGAGTCGACTCCAAGACTGGATGAGCCAAAAGACAGAGGATCGGGAGTTCGGGCTCTGAGATTCGAGTCGACTCCCAGGACAGTTGAGTCGACTCGAGTGGATCAAATTCAAAATTGGATCCACGGACTTCAGTGGATGAGCCGACTCCGAAATTGCCAAGTCAGCTCCAGAAGTTGGCGAGTCGACTCCAGGTTAAGACGAGTCGACTCCCAGTCAAGGCATGCACTTTAATTCAAATTTGGAACAGTGGCCGAGTCGTCTCCAGTAAAGCACGAGCCGACTCCTGCAACAGGCGAGTCGACTCCTGATCGCGCGAGTCGACTCCAATCCCAACGGTAATATTGTCAGGAAGTGCAGACTGTGTCCAACGGCTCTATTTTTGTCTCTAACGGCTATATTCTTGTTTCCACGCCATCTAAAGCTATAAAAACAAGAAGAGAGCTAGGGGAGAACTAATGGAAGTGGGAGAAAACATTTAGGGAAGAGATTCCAAGGGAAATCTCCCATAAGCACAATAAGGGCCATTCAAAGTGAAATAGAGAGAAGAAGAGCTTCCAAGTGTATCCCAAAGCTTCCTCTCCATCCGTGTGCTGCCGCGGTGATCCTCTACTTCGTGCCAAATCAGAAGAGGGTCAAGTAAAGAAGAAGTCGAGCTCCTCCATCTTCAAAACTCGTTTGAGGGCTTCTCTTTACTCTATTTGTTTATATTGTTATATTTGCTTGTTTAAGAAGCTTTGATTTGTTTTTATTCTTTGTTTTAATATCTTGTAACTTGATTCAATCAAGGGATTGAATCAAGGGGTTAAAGGTTTGTTGGTGAGCCAAAGGGAAAACCAACGGTGTAAGGTTTGTTGGTGAGCCAAAGGGAAAACCAACGGGGTTTAGGTTTGTTGGTGAGCCGAGGGTAAAACCAACGTGTAAGGGTTCGATTGTGATCCCGGAAAAAACAATCGGGGTGGTTCTAGTCGGTGAGCCTGGGAAAACCGACCGAGTTCGTTGTGACCTCGTAAAACAACAAGTTGGGTTGTGAGCTTGTAAAACAACCGGCTGTAATCTGTAGGATTATAGTGAAATTCCCAAGTCTTGGGGAGTGGATGTAGGTGCTGGGGTGCACCGAACCACTATATGTTTGTTGTGTTTGTAATGCTTCTGCTTATTGTCTAACTAACACACTCACTTACTTAGATAAACTGCTTGCTTAACTCTTATCTGGACATCCTTTAGTTGCAAGCATATTTAATCAAGTCACATTCTATACATCAAACTGTTGCTAAGTTTAACTTTCACTGCGCATATATACAACTTAGCATAATTAATCAAAAAGTACTAGAAGTAGTTTAAAAGTTTTAAAAGTCCCAATTCACCCCCCCCTCTTGGGTTGTATCTACTGGGCAACAGTGGAGAAGCAGCGGGAGTGGTGGAGTGGGGGTGGAGGTCGAGCGTTTGATGAAATCGAGGATGTCCGACTGGAGGAGGAGGAGGAGGACATCGGCGGTGGCCAGGTCATGGAAACCGCATGGGCCAGGGGCAGGGTGGAGGGGGGGCGATGGCTAAGGGGGAAGACTCTTCCGTTGGGTTTCCATCGGAGGAGGAAAGACGACCACTACTCCTAATGCGCTCTAGAGGGGTTAGGGATTGGGAAGGAGGGCGACTGCTGGGGGGGGGGGGAGGAGAACGCTTCTATTGGGCTTCCATTGGAGGAGGAGAGGCTGCCGCTCTCCCAACGCGCTTCGGAGGGGTTAGGGATCGGGAGCGGCTGGAGAGGCTATGGATCGGGAGAGAGGATTGGGGTTATGTGGGTGGGTTTGGTAGGGGGAAGGAAAAAAAGGGCCTCTGACGATGCTTTAGGGAAAGCGACGGAAAAAAAAAGGGGGAGAGAAAAAAAAGGCCTTGGGTAAAAAAAGGCCTTCGACGACACTTTAGGAAAAACATTGTGGGTAAAAAAAGGCCTCCGATGACACTTTAGAAAAAGCGTCGGAGGAGGAAGAGGGCATTTGGACTCCGATGACCCTTTAGAGAGTGCGTCGAGAGAGAGGTAGGTCATTTGGACTTCGACAATGCTTTTAAGCATTGTTTAATCATTTTTTCTTTTTAGCCTCAAAATATCATGACCGCCTATGCTATTTAAAAACGTCGACAAATTTTGGCCCTAAGCTAAATTATTGATTCTTCTTTCTAGCATCAGCATGTAAATATTGGGATAGCCAACTTTTTCTGTAGTGATAGTATAGTATCACATTCTTGCTTGTGACTAGGCTATCCATAGAATCGCATTCGTGCGTACGATGAGGCTCTCCACGCCATTAACACAATTTATCGTAGTAGTATTTTATACTGAAACTCTAACAACCCCTAAGATCCGGCACTAGAGGATCTATTTGGTCTAAACTCTTAACGACTGTATGGTTCTTCTAATTAAGCAACTGGAGGATCTATTCGGTCTAAACTCTTGCCCATACACCATGACCCATGGTTCCTTGGTAACATTAGTCAAGGTTCAACTTAGAACATTAATTTTGGAATACTCAAAATCAGCTCAAGTAGCCATCAATCACCTAATTCCAAAGAGATTGAATAAACCAGCAGACAAGTATGCTTTAGAGTTCAGAGTTCGGATTGAAGTGCACGTCGCCAATTCCAAGCGCAACAAAAATCAACAATGGCATTTCTTTCATTTATCACTTGGTCCTACACTACAATTGCTGCTTACCTGATTGCCGAGTCTCTTTGTCACGTCATTGAACCTCTCTTTCGTTATGGTCAAGAACACGAGGCCCTAGATTCTAAATACACAGAGCTAAAATGCATGGCTAACGGTAATATATTCTTCCTTTGATTGTTACACCCCAGACTTGGCCACATTCCTATCGATGAGAAACTAATCAAAGCTGGCAAGTGGAAATTTTGGAGTCAAACTTTACCAGTATCTACTTTGAATGAATCTAATCTTTTGACCGAAGGTGAGAGGAAGATACAAATGAAGATAGAAAATTCAACGAAAACACTAATCCTGGCCTTCATGGAGCCTGTGATCCCAAAAGAAAGGAAAACTTATTAGAAAGACCATTAAAAAACCGTGCCAAGGAGAAGAAAAGAAAGAGACAAATTTCCTTCCTTTCGCCATTGGCTCATTTTTTTCAAGAAATATTATATACTGACACCCAAACAACATTTATGACTCGGCACTAGCAGCCGTCCCAACACACAATAATAATTAGAAACGAACTTTTTCAACTTAAAATTTAAGAATGCAATGGATCGGATTGGATTCTGAAGGGATTTTGATCCAATTTAATTTTTATTCGAATTTTAATTTTGAATCCAGATTCAATTCGATTGAAGATCGGATCGGATCGGATCGGATCCAAATCGGATCCGAATTCGAGTCGGATCGAATTTGAATCGGATTCCAATTTTTTTTTTTGTGCTTTTTGAAAAGTAATTGGGCAGATCTTATTTGATCATACCATAATTATGAGGTGCTGGGTGACCCATGACTTGAAAGATTCGCAATTGACCTCCAGTCAGAAAAGATGACTTATGGCGTACTAAGTCGGTTTGCAAGCCAAATTTCACGTCACACTATTTTTTATCTGTATGATTGATTGGACGGGACTTGGTGTCTCCCAGCTCCCCTCTCACTAGGGCAAAAAAATTCCCAGACCTTCTTCCAAAATCTAATTCCACTGCAGAAAACTAGGCACGTGACCCATATTCAGTTCAGCATTCCCCTCACTTTCTCCCTTCAAAAGTTAAAAGAAACAAAAACAAAAAACAGAAGAAAAAAAAACCCAGCTACCGAGACACCAGAGGTATGATAGTGTAATAGATCGAGAGAGAATCCTGACGGGCCGAGGTTCCTTTGGATTCCGTGAATCTATGCCCTTTGCTATCCTTCCAGGCTTCAATTTGACTCCTTTTAGGCTTTTTCTCTACTTTTCTCTCTCTCTCTCTCTCTCTCTCTCTCTCTTCGGGTCCATTCGGATCTGAGCGGATCCGTTCAGTAAATCCAGATCCGATTCAGAAAATGATTCGGATCCGATCCGGATCCAGAATCCTAAAATTCAGATCGGATCGGATCAGTCGGATTGGATCGGATCACACAGGTCGACTCGACCCATTTACAGCCTTATTAAAATCTGATACTACCGCACCCTGCTAGCAACCATTTGGCCCATCTAGGCAACTAGAGGATCTATTTGGTCTACCCATTGCCCCACCCAAAAGTCCAAAAGCCACTCAAATGACAACGTAAAGTCACCGTCAAAAACGTAACCAGCAAACGAACCACAGCCATACGAAGGCATAAAAAATCAAGAATAAGATCAAAAATCAACATCATTTGCAGAAATTTTGAAGCTTCATAGTCTTCAATAATCGCTTCAACTTTCACTTAAACAATCGTATCATTATTTTTCCCATCAAACCTTGATCATTTTTTCGTCTCACTAGAAGAAAAACTTGACCATTACTTTCAGTATTGCTATAGTTTAGTCTCGTTGCTCTCTGTCACTTTCGTTGAACAATGGTGGCGAATCAAAACATGTATGATATTACTCTTTTTATTTTTACGACACAATTTGGAGACCCTAAGCCACCCCAGCACCCAAACGGTAAACCGGCTATTACTTCATCCCCAATTAGATTTGGGCCGTTTTTTATCTTTACCTAACCCATTGAATCCTATGGCTCAGACTGACCTAAGCAATCAGGCATTGTTATCTGACCAACCTGATCTGGGAGCTTGAGCTAGTAGTGTTTAATTTTTGATTTCTAAAATAATATTAAAAATAATAATATTTCAATGATATTAAACAGGTCTATTTGACATATTTGTCTGAAGTGAGATTTAAAGCGAAAAGAGATAAGTAACTTAATACTTCAAAGTATACTTTTCCAAAGTACTTGGTTAAGTAATTATAAGTGGATTTAATTTTGATATATGTTTTGTAATTAGTTAAATGGATCAAGCATATAATAATCATTTAAAATTTATGTTATATGTTTATTGATATCTAAAAAATGTAATTGGGCAAATTATTAAAAAATCTATTTTGCATACATGTATGTATTCTCAGCATGACTATAATCTGGCCCGAACAATGGAGATTATTCGTTGGCCTTGTCGACTTGTAATCTATTGAGTTAACTCATTTCAACACCATGCTACCGGTTGATTTTAAATAGTAGTTTTTGGATGTCTTGCCACCAGTGATTAGAATAGTAATTTTTTAGATACTTTGCCACCGGTGGATTAAAATATTGATTTTTGGACATGTTTTCACCGGGTAGTTAACAATAATAGTTTTTTGGCACTGTTGTACGACCTATGCCACTAGGTTACGTGGCCATAGCCTATTGATGTTGGGATTCTAGTATCAGAGTTTTTGTGAAAATGATAATAAGTTTCAAAAAAATAAATATGCTATTTGTGATTTATTCTTTAGTCATTATTTTGTGTTTTGATTAAATATCCGGTATGCTTTGATCCCACTCTAAGATGTTATGTTGCTTGCTGGGCTAGTGTAGCTCATTATTATATTTTTTTTATTTTTCATTATCCAGATGTATAGACACCCGATCACTCGGAACTTACGGAGTGCACTAAATTTTCTAATGATTATTTTAGTAATTGGCATTTTAGATATACTAGTTAGAATATTTGATTAATTTATGTTGACATATGGTATTTTTGAAACTTAGAAGTTTGCTTTGAAAAAATTATTGAAAATAAATTTAGAAATTTGTCATTGCTTTGATATGATCTGCAGCCTTGCATGCCTGCACAGTCCGCCGTGCAGGCATCCAGCATTTGTTGCGCTTGGGGCGTGACATGTACCACGACCATGCTCTAGCTCGTGATCGATAAACCACAGTACCAAATTTCTGCCCATGTAAGGCTCTGCATAGCATTACATTCTTGGTTGTGACTAGGCTATCCATAGTAAGGCTTTCCACACCAATGACACACATTATCCTAGTAGTATTTGATCACTTGGTTCTACACTATAATTGCTGCCTTACCTTCTCTTGTCACGTCATTGAACCTCTCTTTCGTTACGGTCAAGAACACGAGCCTAGATTCTAAATACACGGAGCTAAAAGCATGGCTAACGGTAATATATTCTTCCTTGATTGTAACATCCTAGACTTGGCCACATTCCTATCAATGAGAAACTGATCAAAGCTGGCAAGCGGAAATTTTGGAGTCAAGCTTTACCAGTCTCTCCTTTGAATGAATCTAATCTTTGACTGAAGGTGAGGGGAAGATACAAATGAAGATAGAAATTCAACGAATGTCACGCCCCGAACTCATCACCCGGGTCCGGCACGCGACTGGCCGCATGAGCCCTAGAGCAGTGCCCTAAAGATCATGCAAGGCCTAAGATAAAACAACAATTCGATAATTCCACAGTTAATCACTTAAATCAAATATATAAATCCAAAAAGACCAGATAATCAAATTGTTCATTTACAAAAGCTTCAATATTCATTGATATCAAGATGGACTAAACAACTAATGACTCTCATACTCGCACTCTGCGCTCATCCAATCATGTCTATGCATCCTGCAACTCTGAAAAAAAGAAAGAAGAAGGGGTATGAGCTTTTCCAGCCCACGTAAGAATCCCAATAGCTATACACAGTAATAATAATAAATAATCAAACATCAATAAATGCCATTTCAATCTTGTCAAAAGCTCAACAAACAACAAGTGTATATAATCAGTACATATACACAAATCTTTTTTCACAATATTGTGATCCATTCCCGTATTACTCTGATTCTCAAGTTTTTCAGACTTTTCACTTCTGGCTTTGGACTAACCAAGTTCATGTCCCAGTCCAAGACTGCACAAATCCCACGCATAAGCTCGTGGCAGCTATCCCACGCGTAAATCCGTGGAGGCTATCCTACGCATAAGCTCGTAGAGGCTATCCCACGCGTAAGCCCGTGGAGGCTATCCTACGCATAAGCTCGTAGAGGCTATCCACGCATAAGCTCGTGGCAGCTATCCTACGCATAAGCTTGTAGAGGCTATCTCATGACAAGGTTAGTCCAATCCATTTTACATGTCTAGTTTTACATATTTAATCAAATTCCAATCACATCATATATTTTCATAATTTCTCAAAAATATGTTAATTCTTCCCAATTTAATTATTTCAATATTTTCATAGCAATCAAAATGCACATCTCATATGTGTCTTACAAGCTCATAAAATTCATATCAACATACTGATAAAAATATATCCAAAGATAAATTCCATACACGCATAAATAGAGTACTCAGTTGTAGGGATTCTTACAGAGATTGTAGACTGACTCAAACACGGTTCCGAATCACAACCTACGCGCTGGGGTGCTGAGTCCCCTGATCAAAATCTCCTGGCACCGCCGACTCTTCCTCTACAACATCAATTATAAATCACAACTAAATTATTTAATATTTAAATATTCTAAACCATAATTCACATCTACTATGGGGTCCATCACCAGGTCCCCAAACATCTCAATCCCTCCAAATCTAGGACAGTCGGGGTGGCCCGACTCCCACCCTTGTACCACCGGTCAATGTCGTTCGCCAG